>NC_043741.1:6595936-6665890 GCF_004337985.1 Pyricularia pennisetigena
CAAAAAAAAAAAAAAAAAAAAAAAAAAAAAACGTTGCGATTCTGCGAGGATGAGAAACCCTTTCGAGATGATCGTGATGTCCAATATATTTCTGGAGCACCAGCCCGCCCAGCTGGACCGAGGTAAGCCTCGATCGTGGGCGACCTACCAAGTCTGGATAGAGAATAGGCGAGCGGCTTGGAAGAGAGTGGCTTCCGAGAAGTAAAATTCAACAGAGGGCTAGAACCGATTCGATCGTGTGAAATCAACCGTAGGGTTTGCCTGACGACGTCATTCGTCGGTCGGATGAGATTGATTGGCAAATTCTTTCTCTCCATTCTCTTCAAAATGGCAGGCGATCAATCCAAACATGCCAAGTTGCTGGTTGTTGAAACCGTGATGGGTCTTTTCGATCCCACCGGCAACTGAATAAATCAAAAGCTTAAATTGCGGGGTTGATGGAGTCGCAGCAGTTGAATCTGCTGGGAATGCATTGGTACTGTAGCATGGTGTGTACCCACTACTACCGACTACCCGACAAGCTGGACAACCTCCCCTGCCCATGTCCTTTGTGTGTATGTGTGTGTGTGTGTGTTTTTTTTTTCCTCTCTCTCTAATTGTCATCTCCCGGTCAAATGATGGCCTCGAGCCCAACGGCGAGAGCTTGCATGTTTTTCAAGTCTATTAAATCGACCGACTGTCTTGGGCATTGATAACTATGTGGCGGCTGCAAGATTCCGCCTTCTGACCTATATTCACGGGATTGGGACAGAACACTTTTGTTCGGTAACAGGTATCGGATAGGAAGAGAGGTGGAATTTGAGCAGGTGTGCCGTACATGCCAGGGCTACAATCGCCCATGACTAACTTTGACTCTCGGTAAAGTTAGCGAGGGTCAGCGACCTGTCATTGCAGCCGCGATGTATCATTTTGGAGTCCATATAACGAATAGGGGTTTGAAAACAAACTACAGTAAATGGATTCCTAAAACGCTTGTTCAATCGCAAAATGAATAATTGGGCCCCTTTACGTATTTAGCAAACCATCGCATTTAGGGGTTGAACTCGGGAACCGTATAAAACTATTGACAACGCTGTTTCCACCTAATATTGGGATGAACGGAAGTATTTTCGTTTACATTTATCACGGGTTATATTACGGGGTAAAATCACGGATGAAGTGCACCCTACATTTCGTTAATGCACAAACGGCCCACCACCCATACAGATAAGCGTTTTACATGCGATACATTTAATTTGTATGTAAAAGCCTAATGAATTATAAATACCCCCCACCCCCAAAGTGACATATCGCGGCCGCAATGGCACGTCGCTGACCTTCGCCCACTTCACCGAAGGTAAAGGTTTGCGAGGTTGATTTTAAACCTCGCGTGTAGCGATTATGTACTCCTCTAGTCTAGACTACTGTAGACCTAGAACTAGAGCACCCAATAACCGTCAACTCAACTCAACTCAACTCTACTCTTGGTTTCAGCCATCATTTTTCTTCCTTGAAATTCTATGGAAATCTCTTTTCTGCAACTCACCCCTTGGCAGACCAGCTCTCGACTAGCCTAGACCTACACCCCCCAATAGTATAATTCTGGAATAAAACAAAGCATGTTCGACCAGTGAGCATCATCACCTGATCTGCAGGGTGCGTGCATCGGTCCGTCTTCCCTCCCTGTCCCGGATAGCACCGGAAGGGTGCGCGCAGCATTCCTCCAAGGTGAGATGGCTGAGCAGGCTGTGTGTGGCTTTTTGAAAAGGACCCCTATCATTGGGCAATGAAGCGACACCTGCAGTCAAGCCATGTTAGGGCTGACTTGATCCTTTTACGAAAAAGCCAAAAAAGAAAAAAAAAAAAACTGCAACTTATTTGCGTTCAGGAAAAAAGCCACCTGTTTCGATGGAAGCCCATATAATCATAATCATCATCAACGATATGGTGCTGCTTTGCACAATACGCAGGCAAAAAAGAAGTGACTTCTCAATTTCTTCATCTACACATCAGAAAATGCTCGTGAAAACACAAACCAACGGAGCTGTCAAAATTAACGTCAAACAGCCACAGTAGTCAATAACACTGGCATGCCCTGTCTGGATTGACTGTCCAGCTGGCAAAGAATCTTGCATCTCAAAACGTGCAAGGCGCAACTTCAGGTCTGCCTAGACCTCGATGTCAGTTACGGCACCTTTAAAAGTTTTTCTTCTGCTTGCTCTGCATCATCTTCTTTGTCCTTTTCTTTATTTTTCCATTCTTCTTACTTCTTTTGGAGGCGTGTTATCTAAAAGCCCCAAAGACAGGTCACGGGTCATTCGCCATGGCTTGGCCAGGTCCATGCCAGCTTACAAGGAACAAGGACCTGGCATAAGAAAAAAAAAAAACTTTGCGGCTAATCACCAGTATTTTCTCTACGACGCCTTACCGCCTTCTGTAGGCTGAAGCGTGGGGGGGCCTGCATGGGTCAACGGTAGGAAAACAAAAGGGTCTGCATGTCCCAGTACTAGCTCTCCAGCAGGAGTGTAGAAATCGAAGATTAAAAAAAAAAAAAAGAAGCGCTGTGGGCCTTCAGACGCCTCAAGGAACGTGTGGTCCCTTTTTCCGCGCCTCCCCGACTTCTGGCTCTTATTCAAGGTCACGCCTGACAAGCTCAAAATGTCCTTTTTGCTCTTGGTGGCCCGTCACCGCCACAACCAGCTTGTTGGGAGGATTGGCATAACCCGTACTCTCTGTAACTTGGTTTCTAGGGCTTCCTTCCCGTCAATAGACCTCGCATGGCATGTTTGAGTGCTTTTGAACAAAACAGGGTGGTGCGGACCAGCAATCCAGAAACAAGGAATTTTGCGAATACCAACCAGTTCATAACGAGATGCTTGTGCGCAGAAATGGTGATCGAACATGGCTGAGATGGCCACATATAGGATTGACCTGGCGCTCTCCGTCAAACGCTGACTCGTATGGTATATATGTTATATGTGTATATATAGCTCAGGCCTCATAAAAGAAAAGCGCATACAAATACATTTTTAGAATAACGATTCATACGCACTGGCAACTCCCAGCTGACCAAAAATAGCAAAGTAGGACCCCAAGGTTAAACCATGGCTATGGTCACAATGGGTAAATCTTTTTTTTCCTCATCTTGGCAAGTATGAAGAAAGATCTTTCTGCAATTCCTCCATGTCCTCTCTAGGATTTGCTCCCAACCCACTAAGTGGATATTCTTTCTTTTTCTTAACCCGTCACTCTCTTTCTGTATTTGTGTTTGTTTTTGTCTTTGACTCTGCCTTTCATCTTCCAATTGTTATTCCTGTTCTGAAGCGGTTGTAGCAAAACAATAAACAACAGAATAAGGCATTTCCGTCCTCCTCAGACCACATCACCGTGCACTTCCGAACATTCCTGGCTACCACCGTCACTGCCTTGTCTCTATGTCCGGAGTTATGGAGCCACGTGTGATATTGAGACAACAGGGTGGACTCAGCGGAAGCCGACACTGGCACTATACGACTCCGTGCATATGAGGTCCAGTGGTTCCTTTTGGCTTGATAGATATGGACCCTTGGCTGGTTGCGGTCTTCAGACCGACAAGGACTGTAATACTAAATGATTTGGTAATAGAAATTGCCCACCGAACTCTTACTGGATCAGTTAGATCTTCTACGACAATACTTTCAAGGATCGACACGTCGTTTTCGGAAAAAAGTGGGAAAAGATTAAATGCCTAGAGGAAACACAAAACACAGTTTTTGGGCACCTTCCAGTTGCAGTCATGCACGGACCTTGTTAATATAGTTTTGCTGGGTTTTAAAGAAATGTTAGAATCAGGGAGTATAATACCATGACTTAATACGACCAGCTTGGCCTTGACAAAGCGGTGGTACTCTCACGTCTAAGCACTCAGGAAAGCCTCAAGGCAAAGGAACAAGATCCATGGGTTCCGCGCCTCTGTTGGTAGCCGTCTCCGGCCAGCCCTTTCTGTAAGAAAGTAAAAAGGTCCAGATGTTCATCAACTGTAGAGTGTTGCCTTTTCCTCTACACGAATGGCAGCCTGGCAACAAGTACCAGTGGTCTTCGGAAGTGAACCGATTGCGTTAGAGACTTTCCATTGAGTCTGCAAACGGACTTTGGGAGCACCACCTCCAGGTATTAGCATTGAAGAAGTTGCAAGAGCAGACAACACTCCCCGGGTTAGACTATGCACGGTTGAAGATGAATCCTCCTGGAGGTCTCTAATGGATGCAAGCAGCAGGAATTTACGGGTATCTATAGCTCAACACGCATGTTTTCCTACGCAGTATCCCTACGTGTACGGACTACAAACTGGTACAACTCGCAGCAACAGACGTAGGAGCGCAGATGGGCATTATCACCCATTATTGGACCCTAGAAAAAAAACAAATCTCAACCTGTCAATCCCGGGGCGCCTCAGCTGAATAAGAAACCAATAGAACAAAATACATCGGGGAGCCGAATTTGATGGTATACACCTCGCGCAAATCCAACGTGATACATATCGCGTTATCTCCAAGAGTCCCTCGTATCGTTCGCCAGTGGCCCACAAAGCCGCACAGCCAAAGCCCCTTTTAGGGCAAGGGAAACGTGGCTGCTGCACACACGACACCGGAGCTACGTGAAGCCGTTGTGGTTTCTCCAGGAAATAAAACAAAAAAAAAAGAAGAAAAGGAAAAGAAAATCAATAATGAACAAGAAAGCAGCGGCCTTGCTAGTGCCATCCTGGCTACGGAGCGCCTCTGTCTATAAACCTTGGTCCTTTTCTAGGCTGGGCTTGGTTTTGGGTGGCCCGGCTGCCACATGGACGAACGGCGCGTCCGAGCCTTGATTTCAGCCATGGTGCAATGGAAGGATTATTTCCATTTTGGTGGATGTGGTTTTTTTTGAGCTACGGTCTGGGGGGCTTTTTTTTTTTTTTTTTTTTTTTTTTTTTGTTTTTCTTGAAGATGAAAAAGAAGCAATATCGTGGTGTTGCGAAATTTCCCGAAATTTGACTGGCAAAGCCAAGGTTCTGGGTTACGAGATGGTTGTACAAGCCCCCGAAAAGCCTCATGAAATTTACCCAATCGTTTGAGGCTTTGGGGGGGATGCTGTCAGGTGACGTTGCCTTTCTATCAGAATTCTGGATAAATCTCAACGTAGTAGTAGTGCAATTGTGTCCTTCTAGTATGTTATATCAGAGTATTATTAACGAACAGGAGGGTCCAATTGCGTGCTGGGACTTTGAGCCTGGTAAAAGAAAGAGTCTTCGCGAGATTGACCAGGAAGAGGTCCAACACAGGAGTGCAGAGACTTTACTTGCTTGCTTGTTTGTCTGGGGGCGGCACAACAAACAGCCCACAAGGAATTAGTGTTTGCAGCAGTTTGTCCACTTGATTATGGCATCAGTCCATTATGTTCCTCAGAGGGGCGTCTTTTTCCAAGGTGGCAAAAGTTTTCTCGTCAGGCCGTCTCCAGGTTGGCAAGACAGTTCGTCATGTTTCCAAAGACCAAGAAACCAAAAGCTGCAAGACTCTACAGAAATTACGGGACCCTAGTCTCTTGATACAAAAACCTGTCAAAGGGACGATCCATCGCTAAAAGAAATGCGTTATGAAGTCATGGGTGCCGAGCTATGTTATCTCCCGCCCTTACTTGGTTTGCTACAATACCGTGTTGGCCGCCACCTAGACTAGAGTTGCTTACTGTAGCACGAGTGCACATCAATATACTGAAATGGACTTTGATGGGAAATGTATATATGTGGAAGTTTGAACAGTTGAACAGAAAAGGAAATGTCAATCCGCGCCATCCTATGCCGCTGCAATATGATGCGCGTTAAGTCTACTGCTATATTACTATCTGACGTGAGGAAAACTTGCAGCAGGAGAAAAAAAGAAGAAAAGACCCGCGCAAAATACTATTACCTGTAGAAAAATATGCACCCAAATGGACTTTTGGAAGCAAGTAATACGGAGAGAATCCTTTGCGTACTTATTTTGAGGGCTTGCATGTGAAGGCGAGTCACGGGAGGGAGAACGAAAGCCAGATGCCGCGCACCGGCTACACTCCGCCACTTGCGCCCTGGAAAGCTTAATAGACCCTCAAGGACTTGCAAGATCCCAAGCAAAGGTATTATCATAGACTTCGGCTGTATTAGAAACAGCAATGACATAACATGACAAGAAACCCATCAGCCTCAGGAACCTATCGTCATCTTGAGGAGCTTCTGGATGGGAATCTTAGTCAAAACCCCCTAAAACCGAAGAACAATTGACTGAACAACTGGCGTCTCCCCTCCCCAAGGTTTGCCCTCTCTTTCAAAAAACAAAAAAAAAAAAAAAAAAAAAAAAAAAAAAAAAAAAAAAAAAACAGAACACCACATCTCTCTTTCTCGCAACCGGCTTCGCATACCAAATCTTCTCTTTTTAGTGTAACACATTTTTGTAACCTAACGTTCGTGGGGGACAAAAAAAGCGTGTCATCCAGCCCACACACACACCCCTCCCCCTTTTCCCCCTTGAAGGTCTTGTGGCTGGCCGTTTGTGCTTATATTCGTCCCAACGCTCTTGAGAATTTAAGCTACAAGATTTTGTTTCTCCTCGAACCTCTCAAACGGTCTGGACAGGCACGGATTGCATAAGAAAGGGAACTGGAAAGAAAAGAAACAAAAAAAAAGACATAAAACAGAACAGAGCAGTAGCAGCAGCATGGTACAACCCTCCTCGTCTTGGGTACAGAATTTACAGGACGTGAGGGAAGATTTGTTCCGTTGCTGGGTGGGTAGGACAAAGCAAAGGCGACTTTTCGGAGACATCAATAACCCGCAGCTTTGTAAGAAGGGAACAACATATACAGTAGGGTTGTGAATGATAATAGTAACAAAAAGGGGATAACTGCACAGCGAGACGCTGAAAAGTTTTTGACCTCTTTCACCGGTCGTCGAAATGGATGGTGGCCGGTAGCAATGAGAGGGGGTGGGCTTCGGTCCGGACTTGGTCGTCAAAAAGAACTCCCCCTTTTGGAAGTCCGAGCAGTCCGTAACCTGTGTATGTGTTGGCCAAGAAAAAAGGCCAAGAAAAATAAAATCTCGGGCTTCATCAAGCCTCGCTAAAGCATTGCGGTATAAAGAACAGGTCTGCAGAATCTCTCTTTCTGCTTGGTGGTGAATGTTTACGGTTTAGCCTCTTGGACAACTGTGGGTTTTTTTTCCCTCTACTACCAACCATCCATCCACTCCGAGCTGCATAAAGGTGAGAAGGCTGTGTCCCTTCCCGTCCGCTATGGAGCCCGCTCGGGTAGTTTATCAACGCCGAGCAGATCTTTACCCCTGCAAAAGCGGGACAAGAATGATGTGCGAAAGCCGAAGCTGTTATCCTTTTTCCGGTGTGTGTGGTATCATTCAGGTCAGCCTGGCGTGTTTGTTTATTTGTGTATGTGTGTGTGTGTGTGTCTCTGTCGTATGTGGGTTGATCTACGCGTATCACAAACGGTTCGTATCCTACCTGCAAGGCGGCTCAAACCAATCGGAACAAGGATAATTTCAATTGCTTCTTGCTTTCTTGCCTTCTCTTCTACTTGTTCTTCTTGGTCACTGATACCGTGGTATTCGATTTGTGCCCCGAAGAACATAACCAAACCGTCAAGCTGTTGACCCTGATTCTTTTCTTCGACACGAAAAAGTGGCTGCAGCGCCGAGGACTACCACCGATCGTGCCGCCATTTTCACCTTCTACCTAGGTCGGTTATGACGGAACGTCTACGGCAGCAATGGGAAAGCCCCCCCAAAAAAAGACCCAGAGCCGAGCCATCTTAAAGTAGTTCTCAATGCCACAGTTGCAGAAAAGATATTTGCGTCTATGATCCTGCGACCCTTTATCGGTCGCTTTCCCGCCACAGCACAAGATTGAAAATGCGACCTCGGCAGCGAAAAAAAAAACGAGATTGTCCTTCCCTCCTTTACAAATTCCAGCACCCAACAGATAAAAAAGACAAGGGCACTAGTTCGCTCCCCTTTCTTCGGGGGAAACCACAAATTCTTACATTAGTGCCCGAGAGAGAGAAAAAAAAAAAGAGGGCCAAGAAGGCAGGAAGATGACTGCGTGCATAGAAAAGCGTGCTCGCACCCAATGCCCTCCTTTGGTTAATATTAATAGTTTTGTGACTATGCACAGTCAGCTGATGTCCGGCATGGACAAACAAAAAGAAAAGCGGCATGATAACTGACAAAGGACCAGGCAGTGGAAAACAGCTCAAAGATCCGATCTTTTGTGCAAACCCGATGCAGGACTTCGTGCGGCCCGAGCAGAACGGCCCAAATCATCCCACTCATCACTTGCCTACTTTTGAATGTCAAATGCACAATTCGGTCCAAGCAAGGGTCGGGGGGCAAACAAGACCAGAGATCGATGCCATGTCCCGTCAGCCTTTTGATTGTGCGTGTTTGTTTTTATTTCTCCTTTTTTTTGTTTTTTTTCTTTTTCTATTTTTGCTTTTCATTTCTTTTTGCTCTGAACTCTTTGCAGCCGTTAGTCGCGTCCCGTTGAATCTGCCAACCAGTAGGAAACAAAAACATAGGAGTATTACAAGACGTCTGGAGCACGGTGTGCCTGACTCCATGTTTCGAACAGGGCAAGGTGGGACCCCATAACTGAAAGAAATAAGACAAGGAATTGATACAGGGAAAACAATGGACTGTCAAAAAGGCAAAAAAGGGATTCACGCGCCCCCTCCAAAGACAACATCACAAAGACATATACAGATCGTTCCCGGGATCAAGGTCTTTCTGGAGGGTGGTAGGGATGCTTGCGCCCATGGAGCAAGGGCCTTCCCGCCAATCGTGCCGCCTGCCGCACTCCGGGCCGGGGATGGAGGGATGGGATATGTGAGATGAGAACCTTGGTGGTGGTGGTGTGACGAGGTTGGGCGGTTGGTGGATGGGTTGCGTGATCTACGAACTCTGAGTCCCGCCTAGAAATGGCAGGTTTTCTGTAACTTGAACCTCGAGGCAGAGGTTGTATCATGAATCAGCAAAGTCAGCGGGAGACTTGATTAAGAGCATAAACGAAAGGATGGTTATGCAAGCCTGGTCGCTGTCAACATTATTCAAACTACATGATCAATCGTATTCGTTGACGTGCTGGCAAGGCAGAGAGCCTAGGGCTGTGGTGGGTTTGGAAAGGGCCCGGAGGATAGTTCCAAGATGCAAAGGATTATTACGATTCGGCAAAACGGTAAACAACGTTTGTCTGCCAAGATGTAATAAGAACGGCTAGTTAGTCTAGGGAATAACAAGGTGACATTTTTGTGGGAATATCGGGCCGGTTTCGTTTAGCACCACTGCTCATTTGTCTCACCAGCGAGGGTCTTTGTTTATTTTACAAATGTGTATTTATTCTCAGGCAGAATATGGAGAGTAGGGCCTTGTATTGGTATCCACATGACGAGCTAGCAACGGGAAAGAAACGTAAAAAGATAGAAAAAAAAAAAAGGCGTGCACTGCGAGCTGGAGTTTTAGTTCAGCACAGAACCAAGCGCGCGCTAGCAAGGGCCAACCCGTGTTCTGTACTCTCGAGGGTTGCAGGGAGAATAGGAAATGCAGACGAACCCTTGCCGTTTGTTCTCGTCGACTTGTCATCGATTCCTCATTTATTGATATTGTATGCACGATGGGTGGGGGTTCGTTGCCATGTGTTTGCTGGATAGGACACAAAGAAAGATGGATGATAAGTTTGCAGCGCCAAGAAATTTCGTATTTACTTTGCTCCCTTGGGTTTTTTTTTTTTTTTTTTTTTTTAGTTTGCCATTGAATTGGAGGCGGGAAGTTAGTTGGCTTGCCAGTTGAACCGGCAGATAAGCATGCTATATTTGCTATAATTTGGTGAGGGTTGGTTTTGGTTTGAAGGTTCCAGATAGGGCCAAGAAACAGATCTCGCACATCAAGGTTTGTCGTTGATCCCCCGCCCCGCGGGAAATATCAATCATTACAAGGCGTGGTAACGATCATGCCGGAGACTTCGGCAAGATTCTGGAACCCGACTCATTGATTAGATTAGGCCTGTGACGGTAAGCGAGATCCCAAGAAAAGAAAACAGTCGACAAGTTGACAGTCCTTGACAGCAGTCTTGCCTCCGACAAATGAAACGAAACATGGGCTGTGGGAAACCAAGTCATCGTGGATGTCAGGTCGTGGTCTCGTCTGAACGATTGGCGCAGTCAGCTTGCGGCCTCCGCTTCGGAAAATACCAAGCTCCTGTGACAACATGCTCCGGGAAATCTTAATCAATGCCAAGTAATTGATAAGCCAGAGGATACAGAAGGACGGCAAGAAATGGATTTTGGTTTTGTAAGGCTGCTGCTGTCGTCTATACCTAGTGCTCGAATTCGGACTGGGTGAACATGATAGTATGATATTCAACCCATGGCGTTGGGATGAGACTTTGACAATGCATTTGGGTACACCCGGCCGGGAAGCTCGAGCTTTTTTTTTTTTTTTTTTTTTTTTTTTTTTGNNTTTGGTGCCCAGGACGACTACCAACCAGGTCAATGGCTCACCTAGTATGAGTAGCGCCTCTCACCCTAAAAAGTAACAAGGTGCAGAAATGACATTTCGCATCGTTGGCTTCACATGACATGGATGCGATGATGGCAATCGCGTGTTTCGGCGAGGTAGAGAGCTGGCAATTGGCGTGTCGAGCTGTGATGCCGGTACTTAACGCGGTCAAATATAGAGACATCACTTCCTCAAGAGCTTTTTTTGGACTAGGTTGAGCAAATGAACTACCTAGCAGCTTTACCTTTAACCTTGTTGACAAGAAAGCCACATTATACGCGGCTTCTCAATCTTGTCAAATCCAAACCCCACCTTTTCTTGCCAGTTCTTCCATGTTGCTATTTGCGAATCATTACGATCAGTGATAATATATTACTTTCGTTATTAATATTCATTCATTTTCTTTGTCTCCCTCTCTCTCCTTTTCTTCCCCCTCCCTGACTAAAACTCAACAGTGCGCAATCTAGATCAATCGAAATTAGGGACAATATGGAAGGAAAAAAGAAAAACAAAGACAGGATGACGCACTCCGAATACAGCATCTTTTATGGCAAGAAATCAATCAGCCGAGGCAAAGTTTCGTTTTACTCGGTTGACGTTGCCGTCCCGCAAATCGATTGAAGACTCGGCAGGCAGGCAAGCAGGCAGGCAGGCAGGAACGCTGAGCTTGTGCTTGATTTGATTGAACAGGGACCAACCGAGTTCTTGTTTGTTTGGGTGAATGCGGGTGCGGGTACGGGGATCATGGGCAGAGGAATTGTGATGGACGCACGCCAGTCTGATTTGGGAAGGGACCACCCGCTTCCTCCAATCGAGTTGTATTTGCATGAAACAACACATTACCAGAAGCGGAAGCATAATTGCTTACCGAATGGCAGCTTTCGATCCAGTTATCTGAGAAGAGGAACCAGGTAAAAAAACGATGGGACTGAAATAAAAATGGAGCGGAAGAGGTACATTATGTGAGCAGGGAAATAAGCACAAATATAAGTCAACATTGTTAAAAGTCGGATGATGAGTACAAAAGCCAATGTATAAGGGTTTTTTTTTCTTCTTTTTTCTTTTTTTCTTGGGGCTGACCTTTTGTTGCTCTGACTTTAGCAGACGACATGTAGAAAAGATGAAGTTTAAAAAAATAAAGAACATAGCTACGCCACGCTGACTACAAAGAGACTTGGTAAAGGCAGATATCGCAAAATTGATAAGAGCTAGTAGAGCTAATTGGATCGGTAGCTTACTACTCTCTACCTACCTAGGAGGTATGGGTACCTTTTGCGGTCTACTAAGGCAGGTTTTTAGGCAATCTAGTCAGGTCCAGAGAAAATCCGACCCACCCAAGCTCTTTCCGAAGCCGGCACGAAGCACAAAGCTCCTTAGCAACCTCAACCTGGTTGTCGAAGGTGGAGAAGAGTGCACCAAACCACCCGTAGCACTGGAACTCCAGTTAGCCTCCCCGTCACATTCACCACTAGAGCTAGAGCCTAGCCTTATTAATCAGTCATTCGAATTCGCATCACGAAACCAACTGCCGGAACTGCAAGATTCATTCATTGATGATACCGAGCGGTACACGCGAAAGAATTTGACAGCAGCCAGCTTGAATTTTTCACAACCGCCTTGGGAACAATGTTTACTGCTCTTTTCCTCACTGGAGTTTACTAGGGGTTTCCTGACGAAGCAAGCGTTGTCATCGATGACCTGGACCCCGCGCCGCTTCGCTCCCACGCTGATTCGATTCCACTGAAGAGGGCCGGATTTGAGGCGTACGCACAAGCAGTCACACAAAGTACGTTAAAACCAAGAGGGGTGTGAGTAAATAGAGAAGAACAAAATCGACGATCCGTGTTTGCATTCTCCCCTGCAACATATACGGGCGGCTGAAGGTAAGGCGTTTTGTTCCTTTGGACAGACACGACGCCGAGGGCTGCAGGGCGCAAAAAAAAAAAAAAAAAGACATCAAGAGAGTTTGAGAGAGAGCCAGAGCGAGAAAACAAGAAAAAAAAGAGAGATTAAAGACAAAAAAACAAGGTATTACAGAAGCCCGCGCATGCACGAAATACGCCGTCAATAACCTTTGATTGCAACCTGCTCTAAAACGGTCTATTACCGTTGACGGCTCGGCGGTTCTTTTTTGACCATGTTTGTTGCAGCCCTAGCACGCATCCCTTCAACCCAAGTGCTTGCTGGTCGCTCAGCACCTAGGTAGGTAGGTGCCTGCCTGCTCACTTGCAGTCTTCTTTGTTCGTCTGAAAAAGCCTAGACACATAACGTAAGCGCTGACCAATTGGCGTTTCCTATACTGGAAGCTGGAATGACTCGATTTTTTATAGCATCGACCTGTTTAAAGTCATTGTTTTGCCCTCGTCAATCCCTGCATCCAATTTGGACCGATGACGAAACAACATATAGGTACGGAACATTATAGACAGCCAGCCGATACAATTTCTTACTGTCGTCTGATCCGATGAGCCCGGCGACGGCCTGCTACTACGAGTTGGCAGCCCTTGTATGGGACCAAACCCCTTCTAGATAGGGCAGTGGATCCAACTCGACCTCGCAACGTCTTTTCTACAGACTCGAAACATCTTGCTGCCAATTACGTTGATGTTTGCCCTTTCGGCCGGTCTCTTTCTGGATGGGAAAGGCAGTACCCGCCAGATATCTGACTGCTTGGGTCGTACCACTAGAGAAACCCGAGTCGTGGTACATGCATCAGTCTGATCGCTCCTCATCCATCTCTCGGTCCTGTGCTATACTTGGATTATGGCGAGGCAGGGAAGGACAAAGAGAAGGAAGCACGAGCTTTGCCGATAGAACCGTCCATTGTCAACGCGTTCGACTTTGACGCACCTTTCGACATCCTCTTCACCTTTGCTTTTTAACACCCCCCCTTTTTTTATCTCTATTTTCTTTTCTTCTCCTCTTGCTAGTGGGCACTGGTCCCGGAAGCTAGTGGGTTCTCTTCTAGCCCCGGCAGTGCTGCTTCGTTTCGATATTGCAAGTGGCCTGTGCAGGCACTAGAAAACCAGAAGCCATCACTGACCCTCCCAAATCTCTCCTTGCTCGCCACTTGCTGCACCAGGAGCATTGCATTTACTTCTGCATGAAGGTCCCCAATCCCACTTCGTCTGTTGATGCCTGAACTTTTAGTACGCCGCAATGTGAAGTCACTAGGCATCCAAAAGGGTTCTCTTACACATCAATTCCTGCAGGTATTCCTTGCTCGTCTTTTGTTCTCTTCCGCCTACTTGTGTAAGATACACATGGCCCCGCCTCCACACCATCTTTTTTTAAAGTCCATAGCCTTGCAGCATCCACGCCCCCTCCCCCTGGTTCCAAACTACCTGATTTTTGCTATAAGCTATAACCGGTAATCTATACACGCCCCCCCTGGCCCTTGCATCCTATACGGCAGGCGGTCAAGGTCCACCACAACCAACACGCGCTTGTTGGCCGCCCATGTCTTTTCTTGTCTTGGGCATGGCTTACATGCCTACTAAACTAGGTAAGGTACGGTACCTCTGTTACAGTCTCTATCAGACAAAAAAAAAAAGAATCAAAATAAAAATCAATTTTCATCAACACCCTTGCCCTTGCCTGCCATGATCATGGAGTCATTAGCCTCACACCCTCCTTTGAGCCCTGCCGCTGAGCTGTGAACTCCATTGTGAAAGCATCCACAGCTAGCCCCGCAGTATTGGCGGTGTTAGTCTCTCCAAATATCTGGTAGGCTACGCCTCGGCCACCATGACGCGAGCCCTACATATGTCCTTGCTCCGCTTTGCGTCTTTCTTACAACCGACATATATGTGAATGATGGCCGCCCTTCCCCTCTGAACCGTCATAGCGCTGAACAACTTTTCGGAGGAAAAGTCCGTTCTCCTGCATGCAGGTTGGTCTTGCGGCAGGTCTTATCATCAGTCGCCCCCGTCCTGTTTAACATACACCTTTCAGCTCTTCACCTCGTCTGCACCCGCTCGATTGCGTGCCGTCCTCTCCTTTTCACCTCCATCTGCTGCCGCCCGATGAGCTTACCACCGACGCAAGATCTCTACTTCGGACCAAAGGGGTTGTTCTTTTTTGGTATCCCGACTATACGGTTCAACGGCGGACTGGCCACTGCACCATAGGCCACGACATACCTTTTCGACAAAGCCGAACCGGCGGCCATTCACCACCGCTGAAGCAGCATCCAAGAGAAGGGTTTTTTGAAGCCTTTGCTACATGATATGAGAACGAATCGGAGGCCCATCGATACTTGAATAAGAACGACCGTCTGTTAGCGGGATCCTCTGTCACAATGTTTTGTGCCTACTGTGGACAAAAGTTTACTCGCAAGGAGCATCTAGAAAGGCACATTCCGACCCGTGAGTAGCTATTTCTTGGGGCCCAGGCTAAGATCCGAAATTGGGCTTGACTAACAACTTGTTCAGATACGAATGTGAAGCCTCACCGATGTACCGCCTGCGGCATCTCCTTTGGGCGGAGGTATGTGGCCTTAGTAGTCTGGCAGCAACCATTTTGGCTCTCTATGTGCAAGCGAGACTAACCAACAAACAGGGACCTACTCACGAGGCACTACCAAGCATACCATGAGGCTAGAGATCCAATGGAGCCGATACCGGGAAACGCGCCGCCGGTTGCGGGACGCACGCCGATTGCCTGCCAGAACTGTGCAAACGCAAAGACCGGGTGCGACAAGAGAGTGCCATGCTCGAGATGTGCCGAGAAGAACCTCGACTGCGCGGCACGGTACGCGCGGAGATCTTCCAAAGCAGCTGTGCGAGCGGCGCAGGCGAGTGCCGCCTTTCACAACAACCAAATAACAAATCCGACGACAGCCATCCACCATCAACAGCACCCACACCATCACAATCACGTACAAGTAGTAAACCCCGCCATGATGGAGATTGACCCTGCCATCCCCAAACAGGAATCTCTGGTTCACACTCCGGAAGGGGTAGAACCCCAAGCACTCATGGAGACTTCTCGCCTTCACACCAGCCCTCAGCAAAAGTCGCCGTTGACTTCACAACATCAGAGCCCCCTCGAGTTTCCGTCACCCCACCCCCGACCTGAAGGAATGGAAGATTTCATGCACCTGAGTAACGAGTTTTCGGGCACCGAATCTCACTACAACGACCTGATGATATGGCCCGACTATCCTCTAGACCTGGAAATGTACCCTAGTCAGATTCCGATGGCCCGACCAGATCTCAATGTGCAGCCCTTTGCAGATCTGGGAAGTGAGATTTCTTCAAACTCAGAACCGATGGCAACGTCATCCTCCCGGAGCTCCACGCACACGCGCGGAACAAGCATTTTGTCGTCGGCAGAATTTGAGACTTCGATGAAGCCAGCTGATCTAGCAGTCAGCAGTACCCCAACCGGCAACTCAATAGCAGAGTTCGAGGTCGTCATAGCTGCCGAGGCAGCGTGGCCATTAGCAAGGTGCAACCCACCCATGTATTCGAACACTTGCCCGCGGACAGCAATTGTACACCTAGAGTGTCTCGAACAGAAATCCAAAGTGGAGGGAACCTGGAGCTCGTTGGAAAAGTCTATGGAGCAAGTCGACTGGGACGCGGCAGACCTGTCCTCTGTAGTGCCTATCACCTCTAGGACACGGGATAAAATGCTTGCAATCACTCAGGGGTTTTTGCACAAGGCTCTTGACATCCATCGCGGCGGTATCACTGGTTTCTCCAACCAGGGTCATCACCGCCCCGGTGACTTCAACTTCATCGTCCTGCCTCCCACCAAGATCCTCGAGTATTTTCTTCGCAGCTACATTCGCACGCTTTCTCCGTACTACTCACTATCCCTCGGAAGCTGCGTCGATCCCAATGAGATGCTGCGCAACAACCATGCTTCCACTTTGTTGGTGCTTCTCATGATTGCCCAAGGCGCAGCAGCCGTGCCAATGGCTGAGGCGCGCTATCTCTCAACCGGCTTGGTAGAAACATGCCGTATTTCACTCTTCGACATCATCGAGAAGAACGTCGAGTTGTCAGCTGACCCCACGGCGCTCAGGTGTGCCCTTCTGTTTACGTTGCTTGGAGCATGGAGCGGCGACAAATGGCTCATGGATATCTCGATGGGTCAAAGGGGCATGTATATGTCCATGGTCAAGCATGCTGGCATGATGGACCCCCAGCCACCCATGATTCCAGTCTTTACAAACTCAACCAGCGCAGAGCTGGAGTGGAGGGCCTGGTGCCACCGCGAATCTCAGAATAGGTAAGTGGCAATGGGCAAGCTTACCCCATGCGAGGTCCTTTGCCTTAGTTGTTACCCCCGACTGACCTTTTCTAATCCTCTTGCAGACTTGTATACAATTGGGTAATGATGGATCAGGAGCTTAGTCTATTCCATGACACCTCTCCTATGATGTCGATAAGCGATCTCCTGTGCCCGTTGCCAGGACCCGACGAACTTTGGAAGGCACCCAACTCTGAGGCCTGGCTGTCATCGGTCCAGTCCCTTTTCGGTGGCAACGTCAACGTCAACCCACAGCTACTCTCCACACCATCACCTACACCATCATTATCCGACCTGTTCCAGAGCTTCTTACATGATACCTTGATACCTGGCAAGAACAGTCTGTCACCGCAACACCTTCGGCTTTTACTACATCCATTACAGTCCCTCCTCTGCCACCTTCGCCAGATGTTGTCATGCTTTCCCGACATTCCACCAACGCGACGCACAGCATCTCGTACCGTCACTAGGGCATCTACACTTCTCAGGCTGGAGGAGGTACAGGCCTTGTTGCAAAAGTGGTATGAGCTGTCGATGGAATTCTCAAAGGAAAGCCCTGACTGCCCTATCACCCGCTGCAACATGGTGCTCTATCATCTCATCTCCCTCAACGCCGTGACAAATTTCCCAGAAGTTGAGCGCCTCGCCCGTCGTGAGGGGTTTGACGGAACGTACTGGGAATTGTCGATGCGCCACAAGATGTGCATCTACCAGCGGGAGGAAGCCGTGTTCCACTGCGGACAGGTCCTCAGGCTGGTTCGATCGATGCCCCTGGACCGTCGACCAGTGTGGTGGAGCGCGGCTGTCTATCGCGCCGTCCTGATACTGTGGGCCGACTCAATGGCCAGGCTAGACCCCAGCCTGAAGCGCGAGGATACGGTCGGACCATCGTCAACCCCCGCCGCTGCTGGAACTCCAGGGCCTCCGGTCGCTGTTGATCAAGTTACGCCCGAGAACCCAGCGGTAATCGCCTACCTCTGGAAGAGGGAAGGTGTTGCACTCCTCACGCGAAGCGACGGGAGGTCCGTGAGCCTTGACAACCCAGCCGAAGTGCTTGCCTACGGAGTCAAGGAGATCGAAGATGCCGTGAGCATACGCTTCAGTGATGGAATCAAGAGAAAGCTCATCACGCTGGCCCAAAACTGGAGTGTTGGGCCCCCCTTGGCTGGGTCTTCATAACCAAAGCACTCTCTTATTGACGAAAACCACTCTCTTTCCTTTTTTTTTCTTTTCTTTTTTTCTTTCTCCGATTCTTCATTTGGCTGCCCATATTCAAACATGGTCTCCAGTCATGTGGCATTATATTGCATACACGGGCCTTGGGTACTTACACGGTTTGTTATTTCACTGTCACTATATCTCATGGTTAATCCCTGCCTAGGGACAAGGCGCATCAAATTCTGCCTTTTGGGGAGGGGGGCTCGGGGAGGTTTTGCGTCACACCGGGGTGGTCATATATATGTTTACCAACCTGTGTTTTTTTTGTTGCCGTCTTTTTTTTTCTGCCTCTATTTCTTTGTTTCATCGTCGCTGTCACCCGATGGCAGTTTTAAACTTTCTTTTCTTTACTCTTCGCTTCTTCAAGTTAATCATTCCATGATTGGACAAATTCTGTACATAAACTTTTTTTTCTTGTTTCTATATGAGATTCTGGCTGCGCCAGAACTCTCTGTTCATATTTGGAAACGTGGACGTTACGGTATTCTACCGCGCGGAATACAAAATTGTTTCACTATAGAGCCTCAACAGGGAATTCAAAACAAAAGATGTCTTCCTACCCAGACACTGTTCCTCTGGCAATCTCGATCGCACACACTCTCTGGCCGTTACCCATTATTCCCTCGAACTCTGGCTTTGACCTTCGTTGTCGGGTTGATTTGGTGGTTGGAGGGATGTCCCTCCACCTTTTTTTTATTCCTGCCATTCGTATGGCCAATCTCAGGGAGCTGTTTGGTAGTTAAAAGTCGGCTTCCGACGGTATTTGGTTGCCGCGACGACGTCGTTGGGGAGCTGTTTCGGCACCTTTTTTTTGGTCCTAAACCAAGGCCAAACACTGAAAACAAAAAAAAGCTCGTTCCTGTCTAGCAGGCTAGTTACCTTTGGTGGTCAAACTAATTCACACCCCCGCAGAGCCTGTCTGATTGTCTAAGCTGGCTGTCAAGATGCATGTCTCAGATGCTTCTACCTCCCTTTGGCACTAATTTCCCTATTTCTTTTTTCTGGAGACAGAGGGGTGAGTGATCAAAGCTGTTCTTTTTTTTTTTTTTTTTTTTTTTTTTTTTTTTTTTTTTGGCCGCTGCCGCCGCCGTGTTTCCTCGAGGGGGGCACTGACTGATCGCCGCCTTGATCTGTTTGTCGCTAGACGTACAGTAGTGGATATGCATCCACTACATTTTAGTCCTGAGAAGGAGGGAGGGGGTGTGAGTATTTAGCCTCCCCGATGAACTGGGGATTAGGCGCAAAGCTATGTAGAAATTCGACAATGCAGGGCCCATGATTACAATCGTCAGCATATCGTGATCTCGTGATGGTTCGATTATCTCTCTCTCTCTCTCTTTTTCTTAGCCTTCCGTCCCCACCGCTCCATTCATTTTCTTATCTAATTTGTAATCTTGTAGATCTTGCTTTGCTTCCCCCTCATTCTTCTCGTAAACCAAGGGCTGACGGTGTCGGCGCTTATGTGATATCGCCGGACGGGGGGCTAGCCACACGCGATGCGGCGCAGCAGCACAAAACCCACAGTTGGGGGCTTTGACCGGCTCACTCATGCACAGACTGGACTAGACTAGGACCAACGACCCGTTCTAGGTTTCACGGAGTATTTCTTCCTTTGTTCTTCTCTTTCGGCCGGCAGAAAAGAAACAACGACAAGGGGATGGAAGCTCGCTTCCAGAGAGGTCCAAGGAGTCATTTTTTGTTCCACTTTTTTGTGAGATCGTTGCTCGTAAAGGCCGCGCGGCTAAACAGGCGGCGGTCCTTGTGGTGGGCTGTTGCCAAGACCAGTGGATGTTTGGGAGGGTTGTCTTTTTTTCTCTTTTCTCCTTACTACACAGGATGAGATCCTCTGCTGAGAGATGGAGAGACAGTATATGCGTGCGTGTGTACTTGCCTGTTGGACCTGCAAGTCGTACTTGATGCATCTTTCTCCCCTGCGCTCCGCGCATGATGCGATTCGAGACAGTGAGCTTGTTAGCTGCAGAGGAGCATCTAACTCGTCTAAGCGACGGCCAAAGTCTTTGGTTCTGGGGATCGGTGTTTCCCGCCTTTGGTGTGAGATTCGATCATGCCATGCTTTCGCTTACGAGAAAGAGACCCCCAATTTCAATATCACAGCAGAGTGAGTCAAATATCCATCACGTTATGTCCCTCGCTTAATATGGCCTTTCTTAGGGGATTACGCAACGGCACAGCCTATTCTTGATAACGCGGGATCTTGCAGAGGACGATATGCTGGGTCCCTTCTTGTCCCCCGTTTGGCCTCTGGTACCTTGCAGATATTGGAAACACCCCTCCTCCATATTGTTTTTTTTTTCACTGCAAGGTTAATAATGGTAGGGCTGCGTTGATGTGTGTCTTGGGTGGTGCCGCAACAGTCAGCACTTCGTGAACCCCTCACTTTCCCCTTCAGAAAATGTGACCTGAACGAGTTTTCCCTGGTATTGTCGTTGGTAGGGCTGTCGTTTTTGTTTTTTTGGTGGTTATCGACACCGCCTCCCCACACAACGGTCGATGGCAAAAGGCTTTTTTTTCCTCGTCGGAGCGGTACAGCATAAAAGAAGGCGAGATCTAGGCCAGTGGCGTGATGTGATGTGATGTGATGGGCCTCATCGGGTTGGGGCCAGTAACAAGCGACGAGTTGCTGCTTTGCATGGGACAGGGTGGTTGGGCTTTTCCGGGCAAGTGTCCTAGATGGAAAAAAGGGGGGCGTTACGTCTAATGCAGTCAACCCTTTTTGTCGTTGGTGTTGGTGATGTTGAGCCTTGGCGTTCATATGTGATATCATTCCCGTGCGGCTGCAGCCAGCCACGATATAGGACGGCAAAGGGGAGCAGGGGGCTGCATTTTGAAGGCTCTGGCAGGGATCCTATCATGAATGGAACTACGGTTAGGCTGTACAGTCAAAATAAAGAAGGAGCTTTAAAGATGCATCTTACCTTGGAAAAAATATCTCCCTCAATGGTTTGCTGTTTATACAGGTAATGGAGGCGGTAAGGAAATTACAATGTAAGTTGAGACAAATCTGGTGTCATGGAGTCGCTTGGGGAAGGGGCTTTTATTTGTCTTTTGTTTGATATTAATGCAATCAATCAGTTAAAATTCAATGCCGTGGATGTTATTGAGGCGTTTAGTTTGTCCTGTCACGGACTACTAAGTATTTTCATACAATGTCTTCTCCCTGTAATCCCGGTAGGTGTATATGCATCCTGCAAGTTGCCTATTCGGGTAGAACCTACCATGGACGCTATAAGCCCAACACACATATACATATGTACCTACCTCTTACCTTAGTACCCGACTAGGAAACCCTTGGCAAACCGGTGGCAACAATGTTGTCATGTGACTAGTCTTGAAGAAAGTACTCTGTCCAATGCAGGCAGGTATGGAGGCCTGATGCTTCGAGCAGGTGCTACTTTGTACAATTCGCGTTTCTGCAAGTGCCTTTAGGTATGTACTTACTTACTAGGTACACAGATGCCCGGCTCCTTCCCCGACTCAAGACTTTATCGCCAAGTCTCAAACCCGTGACCTGAGCTTGTTTCAATTCGGACATCCGTTGGGGCTAGCATATCTGACATTCCAGTGAGATAGATGCCTATTCGGGGTTGTCGATTCAGTCCATTGGATATCAAGCTCGCCCTCGGATACCGCGAAAACAAAGTCCCTGCAGTTTGCGTCTTTCGCCTCCGGCTCGCACCTAACCGCAAGCGCGCGCGTTTATCCTGACGCCGGTCGGTGCCTCGTCTCTACCTCAACAACGCGAGTGCCGCCCTAAATGCCGATCTATGGCGCAAATACCATGCTTCTGATTGCGGTGTGCTTCACCGCCTTACTTTTGCTAGATTGATTGCGAAAAGTGGCTTGCTGTAGAATTTCAGCTGCCTTAGTGTGTTCTATGCCGATTACCCCTCATGGCTCTGTTTGCATACCCTAAAAAGCAAAAAAGGAACACTCGAAAAGCAAAAGACCTGAGGGAAAAAATGTCGTGAAGAGGAAAAAAACAACAAAAATAAAACAAATGTGGCCCCCCCGGACTTCGCGACTTCGGTCCCCCCCGCGTCACACACAAGCGGTTACCGACGTCCTTCACACGGACTGTTCAAGTAACCGGATGGCGGGGGATTGCCCTGACTTCCCCAACTAAAATGAGAAATGGAGTAAGATGTTGCCACGGACTTGTTGGTCTTTTGTGCATATAAGAGCTCTAACCGGGCCTTGGCCATGAGCTCTATTGGCCTACGATCATCCTCAACCTTCTTAGATACCCAGACCGCTGCTTCATCTTGGAAAAACGGCTTTTCTTCTTGTTACATAAATAGACAGACTTTCTCTGGACATTCCCCCGTCAAAGAAATTCCTCTCCTCCCTTTTTGTTTTCCATTTGCAACCCGTTTTCATCACATAAAAACATGGCTCCCTCCGCAGACATGACCAGCTCTGGTCCCAGTGACCATTCCAAGCCCCTCAGTGGCAAGGTTGCCCTCGTCACCGGTGCCGGCCGCGGTATCGGACGCGGCATCGCCATCGAGCTGGGCCGTCGCGGCGCCTCGGTCGTCGTCAACTACGGCAGTAGCAGCAAGGCCGCCGAGGAGGTCGTTGCTGAGCTCAAGAAGCTCGGTGCCCAGGGAATCGCCATCCAGGCCGACATCAGCAAGCCGTCCGAGGTCGTCGCCCTCTTCGACAAGGCCGTCGCGCATTTTGGCGGCATCGACTTTGTCATGTCCAACAGCGGCATGGAGGTTTGGTGCGATGAGCTCGAGGTGACGCAGGAGCTGTTCGACAAGGTCTTCAACCTCAACACCAGGGGCCAGTTCTTCGTCGCCCAGCAGGGCCTCAAACACTGCCGCCGCGGCGGCCGCATCATCCTGACCTCGTCCATCGCCGCCGTCATGACCGGCATCCCCAACCACGCCCTCTACGCCGGCTCCAAGGCCGCCGTCGAGGGTTTCTGCCGCGCCTTTGCCGTCGACTGCGGTGCCAAGGGTGTCACCGTCAACTGCATCGCCCCGGGTGGCGTCAAGACCGACATGTTTGACGAGAACTCGTGGCACTACGCCCCGGGTGGCTACAAGGGCATGCCCCAGGAGAAGATCGACGAGGGTCTGGCCAGCATGAACCCGCTCAAGAGGATAGGCTACCCGGCCGACATTGGCCGTGCCGTCTCCGCCCTGTGCCAGGAGGAGAGCGAATGGATCAACGGTGAGTGGCTCTAGCGTTGTTGCTGCTGTTCTGGTGCTGCTCCTAGGTGAATTTCGAGTTGCTGACAAATATTCTTTACAGGCCAAGTTATCAAGTTGACCGGTGGCGGTATCTAAGCTGTTGTTGTCTTCGAGTTGTATATTTAGTCAAATGAGGTATGATGGGTCGACATGAGGTAGTGAGGAAGTCTAGTTCTAGTTTTATCTCGGTCTAATGCTGAAGCATCTAGAGCCGCTAGAACTCAATAGACCAGATAGACAAAAAATGTGGCAATGAATGATCCTCTTCTCACTCAGAGTGGTGCTACAGCTTATGAACATATGGAGAAAACGTGTGCTACAGTGTGTCATAGACCAAGTCTTCTTTTTTATGACACAAATGCGACCCTCCGTTGTTATTGCAGCCTTCCTCGCACGATGTACATAGGGATCACCTAAATTCATTTTTTTTTCTTTTCTTTCTTTTTTACGGATGGATGCTAGCTAGCTACATTTCCTTCTCCTCACTGGAACTAGATATACGACTGATGTGAGAGCAACAAGATGGAGAGGAACAAAAACGTCGTGCGACTTCCAGCAATCCAAGGTAACCATCTCTGTCCCTGTAAGTAGGTGCCCAATCCAAAGATCTCGGTAACAGGTGGAAGAAGGTCCTCGGGGAAGGACACGTCCCTCCTCCTGCAGCCCATCGTTTGATGCCTCAGGTAAACAAATAATCTTAGTTTAGCTGCCGTGTCCCGCCTGCAGCGCGTATATACCTGCGCGAGATGCATGCATGGGGGCGAGCGAGCGCTCGGGTGCAGAAGTAAGGGTGTGATGCCCATGCATGCGTAATCACTGCGAGAAACAAAAAGGACCTTGCGGCAACTTTTGAAACCACCATGAGAGAAACTTTTAATAGGGAATGAGGTGCAGCTTGGAAACAAAGACTCTTGCGTACTTGCCATATAGTTCTCCTTTTTTGGGGGTTGGTAAGGTTAGAGTCCTAAGCCTAGTGGAACGCGTCTCACTTGGTTTTTCTGTTTGGGCTTCTGCGGAACTCCAGATCGACTAATTTCTTTTATAGGACCATGACCCTGACAGTAAGAAAAGAGAGTTGCGGGTTTTGGGAATAAAAAAGAGATTCTTGTCGGTGTAAGCCCTAGAGTTACAGAGTAGCTGGGCTGCATGAAGTGATAGAGAGAGGCTTACTGTGCATAATGTCGAGTAAACAAACTGTATCCCTGACTGATCTTAGCCGCCGGCAAGACAAATAGAAAGACGGGGGACCGAGCGTACATAAGTTAACTGCGTTGTAGTGTTTCCGAGAGTTTGGAGAAGTTCACCAGTGAGATGTAATCGCCCACGTGCAAAACGGCCGCCGTCTGTAGTTGTCATCAGGCAGACTGACATGAGCATGATGCTGAGCAGAGGCTGCGTTTGCCTAGCTTAGAGGATGGGTTTTGTGGACAATCCGTGATGGCGACAAAAGGCAATTTTTCACTTGGAATTGGTAAGTGGTATGTAGGTAGTCAATCTTCTCCCTTGAGACAAGTGACAAGAAGTGGGCTTTTGCCTCCCTGTAATACAACCTTGCCAGTAGGGTCTGCTGCAAATGGCCGTTTTCTTCATCTGTCCGCTCGTCCAGAGTCCCTCCGATACGTGCAGACACCGAGATGGGAAGAACATTTCAACGGCCACGCAGATTCAGCCGAGAAAAAGTTCAGACCTGCCTACATACCAATGTTATTGTTTTTTTTTTTGTTTCTTCTTTGTTTCTCACCTTCATGTCAGTATCTACCGCTTGCATACGTACACTTCTCGATTGCTGCAACAACGCTCCTATCCGGTCATCGGCCTGGGAGCAAAAAAGAGTTGTGGAATGCTGATTGTGGTTGTGTCAACAATGCGTTACGGGTCGGATATACTGCAATAATCTCACACAGCCTTGTTCTGCCAGTATCCAACAACTATGCCTTTAGGTTTTATACACCCATAAAACCCACTCTCAGATTAGCTTCAGCCTCCCCCGCTAAGCTCCACGCTCGCCAGGTCGTGCAGATCAGCCTGGGCAAGGTTTTGTCAAGGAACCATTGGGACATGCAGCGTCCACAACAGACAAATCCCGAGGGAGATGTGGGTTTTCGACAGGCTCATGGGACGGCATCTTGGGAACATGGCCGATGGGAATAAAATTAGCTTCCTCTTCGCTTTTACCTGGGCTGTGAGCCGCGGGCTAAACATCAGGACGACACAAACCAAACGGGGCCCCTGAGGTGGCAATGCGTTGGCCAAGCCCGGTATACTCGTAAGGCTACCCTTCCTAATATCGGGCAGTCAGGCCGTTTCAACCATGTAGAGATGGTATGTGTTCGGATGTGGACAGCCATACGGATGTAGCCTTCAAGGGTAATAGATGGACTTGGGAGGCACCCTGGCTTATTTTTGGGGCAGAGCAGAATATCATCAGACTCTCCTTTGCAGAGTACAGGGACCAGATCAGCTCGTGGGACATTACTGCCAATCCCTTGAGGTTCTGGGACCGCCTCCTCGTTGCTGAGAGTTCATCGTGGCATGGGTGGACCAGATCCACTCAGTTGACGGATAAAAGGGTTCCGAGCTGGTAGATAATACAGACTTGGTATACGAGGTAAGGTAACTAGGTACTTGGGTTGGTTTTCGTGATGTGGTTGCAACAAGCCAGTAGGACAAGTCCCGAAACGCATTGACATCAAGACTTATAGATAGACCTAACGCTTCTAGCGTGCTATCTAGAGTAGATAAGCCTAGTTACGAAAGTTATTCAGCTATAAATAGTATAATTCTATCAGTGTTCCCGCTTTTCTTGTTCTGCGACAGTTGGCGGGAGCAGGCAATAGTGAATTCAACGGATTTTTCTCAATCGGAGTACCTTGTTGAATCGCCAGGCATGACTATCAATAGGATATACCAGCCTCATGTATACGTACAGAAAAATATCATCAGCCGAGCAATGGTATGCCACGGTGAGCTCCACTTGTGAAGCTGTTGCTGACGATGCACACCGAGACTGGGGTTGGTCGAGGCGTAATGGATAAAGAAAAAAAAGCCCATCTTACCATGACGGACATCCGGTAGTGGTGATCCAAAAAGGGATGCTGCCCCGAGCCTGTTGGATATTGAGATTGTAACCGTGCGTGCAGCTATCTCGCAGTAAGAATTACGCATGTCCTTGGGATCAATTCCGCCGATTGAAACGATCATCATGCTTGTCAGGCTTGCAGCTCTTGAAACGACCGTTGGTACCGATTCAGATACAACAAGGTTCTGGCACCAAAGGATCGCCTCACTGCATATTCAAGCGGGTGTGATGAGGTTTTTGGCGGCTTTTGGAGGGAGGTAGGTTAGGTAAATGGCAGTTTCGAGGCGCAAATATCAAGCGAAAAGCGCACTGTATGTAACGGTAGGCTCCGTTCCTTACAAGTGTAGTTGGGGGGTGGAACGGCATAATGTCGGGCGGAACGCAGACCTGACAGCTCCTTCCTTTGTACAACCAGACCAACCCACATCTTGCTTACCCCACCTGCCACTGAATTCCAACCCCAATCCCAATCAGTAGACAAGCCATCACTCCAAGTCTCACACCCAGGCGCTCAATTCCAATCCTCTTCCTCACCCTCTCATCTTTACAAAATTCCATGGGGAACAAAAAATGCACTACGTCAAAGATGCAGCTGGACAAGAAGAGCTGCAACCGATGAAACGTCCCATCCCTCCCATGCGAAAGGACTTCTATGCATTGCATGAGGAAGTTGGGGGATCAGTCCTGGTCGTTGTTGCCTCATCAGCTCTGCTCCTGCGCATGCGCGATTGTAGCCATGCTGCACTGCGCTGCACTGCACTGCGCTGCCCTGCGCTGCCCTGCACCCTGCTCTTGGAACCACCTTCACCCACAATCAAAGCAAAGCAAGCATGGGAGGCCCGCAGAAAACTCTTGGGCCCCGTCTGTGCCGCCTAGAAACGTGCCTCATCGCGGCTTTTCTAGAATTTGATCCACTTGACCTGAAAGGCCACACAAGGTACGGTACGGGTACGGTACGGTTCCTACATCGAGGGTCGCCAGCTACAGCAAGGTACGATACTGTACAATGGCTTGGCGTGCTCCATTCGCCCAAAGTCAATCACCACCAACCCAGCAGAAGAGGCAGACAGACAGACAGACGCCATCGGATCAAACTTCTGTTGTGTTACTGACTGGCCCTCGAAGCCCGTTGCTGACAGCCTTCACGATATGATTGTACTGCGAAAAACAGGTCAACCGCGCCGGAAATTCCGACATTCTCAATCATCGATTTGACTGATTTCTTGTTTTTCTGTTTCTTTTCTTTCTCTTGGGGGTTCTCACTCTACCCCCAATTGCCATTTCATTTACCTGGTGGCGATATCAAGGGTTTTCGTTCCTGGCTAGGCCAATCGCCCTCCACTGACTGGCACCATTTCATCAGACCAGGCTAGACTTCTGCATACTCACCCCTCGTCAATCGTTGGGATGTGCAGCTTCTGCTTCCGTCATATCCCATCCTTCATGTTTTCTCGTACGGGCCCATACAGTCCGCTTTTCCCAGTGGATGCCTCGCTGGAAATGCTTCTGGCTGCAGACTTGCAGCCGATTTATTTGATTGTTGCATGTGGCAATGCATCCAGCTGCCGCCAAGTCCTTTGTACTGTGGGAAACTGTTGTCGTGAAGACATTTTTCTGCATACTGTTTTCTTCATCGTCCGCTGTTGCCCGCAACCAATTCCCCTTTCAGCGGCCTTCAACGCAGAGCTTGGCTGGCCTCATCACCTGGTTATTGATCCCTTATGGTCTGTATCCGCAAAGCTGGAGAAATTCCCCCCTGTAAGCACAGTACGAAACAGCCCCTCCACAAAAAACACACAGATGCTACCTCGCATGCATACATCTGCGTTTACTGGGGATAGGGAGGAGCCTACTCCCCGTTTAATGTCACCCTCCTTACAGCTTAGGGACGGGAACCAGTCCCATCTCCGTGATGGGTAAAGCATAGAATGGTGACAGAGCTGCTGCGAAAACGTGGTTAAGCCGTTTTGGTAGATGATGGCTCTCCCAACAATAGCAGACCGAACCAGACTTTGCCACTAGGTCGATTCCTCAAAACAAGGAGTAATTGGGCCGGTTGAATGAATGCTGATGCCTAACTTACCTCCCTTCGTCACATAGCTTGGGGAACTACCCTGCCTACCCATCCTCGCCTTGGGAGCAAGTGCAGTCGGATACAACAGTGGAAAACGAAAAGTCTAATCCAAGTGGGTTATTACGTGGATCAGTGTTGTCATTTTGCAGCACAAGGGTTGCCTACCTCTCCCAACTTACACAGGTCCCAGCTGTCCTGGTAGTTCGTCCGTCCCTCAGCCCAACCGACTCATGTTTCCTGTTTTCGTCCGTCTATCGTCCAATTCATTCAACTGACTTGGTCAGGCGTCAAGTACAATCAAAACTGAAAACGGTTCCACATTGGGATTCTTTTTTTTTTTTTTCCCCAGCCTGGAATTTACCAAGGGGCTCAGCCTGGGAGCGCAAGGCCTGGGCCGGTCCACAATTGCTAAGCTTATTGAACTGTATGTACCGAGTACCTTGGGTGGGTGAAGTTGACTGCTTGATTGCGGTAGCCGAATCTGGTCTACTCGCAGAGTTCACAACCACCACGATCCAGCCAGCCCTGGAGTTGTGCCATCTTCTTTAGCCGGCAGCGCTCCCTCTATTACAGCCCGCTAGTCTCCTGTTGTGCATCATCTCGGATTTTTCAGGTCCTGATTTATGTTCATCCCCTTCTCGCATCTCAGCCTCTCATGCTCGTAAACCAATCCATACCTCTTTTTTTTTTTTTTTTTTTTTTTTTTTTTTTTTTTATCTTCGCCCTCCCCGGAATCTCAGGATCTGAATTCTGCCAGTCTTACGGGTACGATTAATCGGCCTGGCATCGATCTGGGCCCTGTGGTAACTCACCCGTAGCTCACTACACACACACATACATATTTCACGTAATCACGCGTCACGGTCCCATAGTACTTAATACGCACAAGCACTCTTACATTACATGACAAGCCTACCTTGATGCGCATGAGCTTGCTTGTCACTTACATATGCGCGTACAGACAGCCCCATCCACATCTCAGCCTACGCACGCCTTCTTTCTTATAGCCCGCGTTCCCCCACCACCACCTTTAAGTCTAACTGCGGACCCCAACATTCCCCATCTCACACCACTAGCTAGGCCGCCAGGTCTCATAACTCACGTTACAGACCTGATCCTCTTGACTGTGACCGTCTTTCCACTATCCAGCTACTCCTTCCCGTCGGCCAACATCAGGTAACTGGTGTGAACAGCCTTAGTTGCCAAGACATCACCACCATGTCAGCTTCTTCAAAACCTAGACAGCCTCGCCTAAGGGCTTCCTGCGACGGTTGCTTCCTCGCCAAGGTCAAGTGCTCCAAGGCAAGACCCATATGCTCTCGTTGCCTCGCATGCGGCATCGAGTGCCGTTACTCCCCTTCCACAAGAGCAGGCAAACCCAAGTCAGACCATAGCTTGAATCAACACCAGAACTCATCGGCAAACGACATCTCTGGCCTTTCCCCAGTTGGTGATGACAAGACAATGATGTTCACCACTCACGTACATGGACCTGGTCTCTATAGGATAGACACAGGTTGGAACACGCCACCGGGTGTCATGAATGGTCTTACCCCATTGCTCGGGGTCGATGAAAGAGCTGCAAGGGAGGCCGAGATGATGGCGGCAGCAAGTGCAACAGACATCTATACGACCAGCATGCCATGGACGCCGCCCAACGATCTCAACCCGACCACACATTTTGGCGACACTCCCGCCATGGTAGCACCGATACCCCAAAGCCACCATTCCAGGTCACAATCTTTCGACATTACGATACCTACAAATATACCACAATGGACAGACCACCAGTCAACACACGATATGTTTAGCTATGGCCAAACCCACATTCCCACGCCTGCGAGCATGGCAAACTTCTTCCCGAGCCCATCTTCGACGCCGACACTCAGGCCACAGGTTCGCGCCAAGGCAGCATCGACAAACTCTGTCAACACGAGCGGCAACGGCGCTGCACCTTGTGGGTGCTTTACAGGATGCCTGCAGTCGTTGCAGGCACTACACAACGCCTCGTCGCCGTCATCCCCACCTTTTGATGTGGTCTTGGCTCTGAACCGCAAGGCGGTGGATGCCTGTGCGACGATCCTGGCTTGCACCAGCTGTATGAGCCGTTCTGGGACCCACACGGCTGCAATGCTCATCGCAACAGTTATGGGCAAGATCACAGCAGGCTACAAGAGCGCGGCCCAGAACTACTTTGATAGTAGCAGCCCTACCAACGTTATGGCAACCACGAGCGGTGGTGGTAGTAATGGGAGCTCCGTCAGTACCAGCCCGGTAGCACTCAGCATCAACGGCATGGGCGGCAACCTGGGAAACCTCGGTGGGTGCTTGGGAGTTAGTCTCGGAGCGTATCAGGTCAACGCCGAGGATGGGAGGTGGCTTGAGCTTGAAATATTGGCGAGGGAGCTGCGCAAACTGGAAGAGGTCTATTCCCGATTCCGGGATGTTTCTACGGACCTGTCAGAGGACCCCGAGGTCTCGAGGGTGATGGTTTCATATCTTGGCCAAACTTTGGGGTCAACAGTCGAGGTGGTAGTGAACCACCGAAAGGATAACATGGGATTTGTATAGGATCCATGCATCTTTTATCCGATTTTTTTTTCTTGTTTTCTTTCGTGCACGGCAGGTATTGGTCAAGCAACAGGGGCGTTTGTGGGTCTTTTGCTATTCCTTGGTGGTATTTTACGGTTCCTCATTGTTTTTCTGTTCTTTTTCTTCTTTTTCTTCTTTTACTTCTTTCCTATTTCTATTTTATCGGGCGATTGGGTGTTTTCTGTGCAGTATATCGGGACGGCTGGCGAGACGAGAAAAAAGAAAACGGTCAGAACAAAAGACAAAAAAAAAACAGAAGAGCACTTTCAGCTTTTAAGCCTCCATCATGTTGAATATGTTGGCTTGGATTTTTTTGTTATTTTTTCATTTTTTTTTTCTTTTTTTCAACAGCGATATTCTATTTCACTTCTACTTGATGGCTTCAGTGGCTTATGATTTCTATCGCGATAAACTTTTTTAATTGAATAGCCTCCGCGGGCCTAATTGCTTTGCCAAGTTCTGGGTGGATTCTTTTTTGGCCGGCAAGACAAGATCCCGGGAAAGCAGTAATAGGAGACATGTCGCTATTGGCAAGGATTGCGAGATTGGTTCGGCAGCAAATTAGCGAGAGCTAAAGATGCTCACTTTTGGCGGGGTGGGGGCTTGACCTGTCCTGGCGCAATCCGAAAAAATTGCTCGAATAGGAAAAACAGGGACCCCGTTCAGCACGATCCTGTCCGTCTGCAGGGGGAGGGGGCGTTCTTGGATTACCCTACTATCTCTCACGCTTTGGGGGGGTTTTTACATGGAGAATGAAGAAGGTCCGATGTGGTAAGGGGAATCGGGAATTGTTCATCCACGCTTACAACGAATGCCACAAAAGTCCAGTCAGCGTGCGTGCCTCGTTGTGACGAAACTGAAGGAAGGGTTGGGGAGAAAAAAGAAGAGTGAGAGGAAGTGAAGAAGAAAGGGAAAGAAAAAGCTCGGATGAAAAGGGAAAAGAAAGAGAACGAAGAATGCACAGTCCACGAGCGGCGCTTATTATCCAACCTCAGGCGCTCGTCGACGTCTAAGCCCCGACATGGTTTCTTGATTATCTCTCTTGGTTTCTTACGTCGCATTAATAGTTCGAAGCAGAGTTTTGACGCAAACGCGCTTACTACTGCCTGAATTGTGTCTCCTTCCCCTCTCTCGTCTCCTTCTCTTACTGTTTTCCCCGATTAGGTTTGTGCGGTTAAATCGGACGGAAGATTAGAGATTGGGTTTCTTGTGAGGAACGGTTCGTGACGGTTCCTTTTTTTTTTCTTTCCTGTGTTTCTATTTGCGGATTTCCAAAGTTTATCGTGTGCTCCGATCCTTTCTGTACGAATATGGTATGTATATGGGGCAAAGACTCTGGCAAGATATGGTAGACAGTTCGTGTTTTGTCTAGTCACCATGTTAACAATTGAGTGCTATGCTGTGCGTGTTGCTATTTTCAGCAGCGGCTCGGCGGTTGATTCTGCCTGGAGAAGCCACGTGTTGTCCGTGGACGTGTGTGTGTGTGTGTGTGTGTGTGTGTGTGTGTGTGTCCTACTATACAGTTTTTGTAGCATAGCAAAATGTCTTACTCCAGACAGATCGTGATACCCTTGGCTGTTGTCGTGTCGTATACCAAGTCGCTAACACTTGACCGATTGTCCGCGGGTAATCTACACTCGGACAGGGGCGAGTGCAGTCGGGGCCACCGGATTACAGAGGGTGGTCTTTTTTTGACAGGTGGGGGGATTGTGGAGTTCCGAGATTCTCGATTGGGTTAACGATTCGTTTGGATGTTTCAATAAATGTTTCTTTCTCTTTTATTTTCTTCTCTTTTTTTTTTCTGTGTCATTACCATGGAGGTGGGAGAGGGGGGACTTTTGACAGGCCAAGCACAGGGTAGCAGCCAAGAAAGGCAGCTCTTGTCGCAAGGAAAAAAAATGCCATGGCAGGAAATCGAACATGGGTTTTCGCTGTCTTTGCCGGTAGAGCGGAACTAGATTGAACAAGGGCCAGGGATAGGGGGGGAATATTGAGTGAGATGCAATTTTCTAGGGTGTGACCTTGTTTTGCCAGCTGAAAAAAAAAATAAAAAAAAAGTTAAAAAGAAGCCTATAGCGAATCGAGAATTATGATTGATCGATTGCCCACCTAAAAGCTAAATAAAGAAACGGGACAGCCCGGCGGGGGCTGGCAATGACCATCAAGCCAATATCGACGTCGTTGATTGTTGTTTATAATACTACACTAGATATCTTGTCACTCCCACCCTTTCACTCTGTCGTTTCCGCGCCCACTCTAACCCCTGGTCTGGATGTGTGTGTGTGTGGAGAAAAAGAAGAAAAGTTTTTTAGATGAAGTCCAACACGTGAGACAATTGTCACGAAATGTTTTTTGTTTTTTTTTGTTCGTCATGAACACAAATCCCCATCAGATTCCTCTTGTCGGACTTTTTCCTTTTTTTTTCGTGTTATTCGTCAATCAGCCAACCATGAAAGTTTGATTATTCTCTTTCACCTTTTTTTTTTTCCTCCCCCGCACTCCGTCACTGTCCAAGGGCCTAGATCTATTGATTTTATATGGGGCGAACCCCAAAGAAAAGCAGGGCCGATTGTCTGGCAAGTCTGGTTCGCTTCTGCATGTTTGCCTTGCCGGAGGCTGCCTCCCATCGATTCTGGGCTTACAATTGATCAATTTTGCTGCCAAAAAAAAGAGGCCGTATTTGGTAAATCTTGCGAGTAGTATGGCAGAAGTCGAAGGGACAAGAAGAAAGAAGCAAAAAGGACTCAAAAAAAAAAAAAAAAAAAAAAAAAAGTCGGAGAATAATAAAGCCTGGCGACGATGGGCACAAGCGTCAAATCTGTTTAGCCGCGACCGGACTAAAGACACTTCAGGTATTTTACTCGGTGTTTACTGGGCATACTAGAAAACTTACCTTTTCATGTTCCGTCCCTGTGAACGTACGACATTTACCACAACTTTTTCCCCCTCTGTCTCTCTTTCTGTTCTGTCTACTCCCCTTCCCCGCACACATGTCGCATGTCTAATGCATCATCTACTATATACTCCCCACAGCCTCATAAAGTAGTGTTGCTATTTTCAGCAACAGCACAAGGGTAATTGGCAGAAGACAATTTATGCTCAATATGAAGAGCTTTTGCCAGGGGGGGTTCGGGGAGGAGTTTGGGCTTGGAACACAGGTGAGGGAGGGCCAATAGACGATTCATGATTGATTGTCGATTTTATTTATTTTTTCATCTTTTTTTTTTCTTTTTTCTTTCTTACTACTGTAAGCTCCGGGTGTACGGGTGGTGTGGACGGCCATTTAGACATACTTAGCCGAACATGCCACCAGGGTCACATTGCATCCTCTTTTTTCCCTTTGTCCCAATTGCCCAGCTGAAAGAGGTACCCCCGGCCCCCTCCTATGCCAGCCACACAGAAAGACAGGGTTCGTATTAGCAAACAACACTGTACGTCTTGCTGGATGTAACCCTCCAACGTCTGTGGGTTCCGGGCCGCTCGAGCATTTTCGCGGTTAAGCTTGAACAAAGAGGGTGCTGGTGACGATCATCATGCCGTCGGGGGGATCGGGTTCTTTTCTGTCAGCAAATACAAAAAAAGGTCGTGCCATGTTTCCCATAAGAATGTGCGCGTTCGGTCATGGGAGAAATGTAGTGTGAAATCCTGGCTGCGTTGTAGAAATGGCTGTGAGTTCACTGGAAGATGGAGACACGTTTTGGGAGGCTTGGAGGATAAAAAAAAAGAAAAGAAAAAAAAAAGCTCACGGTAAACCTACCTGCCCAATGCAGTAAATGCAAATTTCAAGTCAACGAATCGAATGACACGGCCCAATGATTCAGCTTTGCTAGGAAGACTCCCCGCCCCCGCCTGCCCTAATTATGTTTTTTTTTTTTTTTTTTTTTTTTTTTTTTTTTTTTTTTTTTTTTTTTTTTTTTTACAGAGAACAGAGGAGCCAAGAGAGACCCTCCAGTCTCCATTGAGAGAAAGCTCACAAACCACCGATAAAGACCGGGTCAGAAACCGGACTCGGAATTTCGCCGATTTCCGTGCCGGGGCACCGCCTCAAAAAAGAGAAAACACACGGGCTCGGGAAAGCTTGCCCAGCGAATAAAACAAGGTCGACGACCCCTTGGGCCTCGACGGGTGCTTTTCTGTGCCTAGAAGACATGCTGTGCGACCAATATTCTCTACCACGTAGGCGGTCATGTGCACCGGCTGACTGGTGCTCTGTTGGGCGGAGACTTTGTTTTTATGTTTGTTTGTGCAACGTAGGATACTGTTTACGTCATTGAGGAGGGTTTTGGTACCCGAGGCTGATTATGCATCTTGGGCTAGAAACAGGTGAGATTTGTTATCACTGCGAGTTATACGAGTCGGAAGGCAGGGTTGGTCGTGTTGAGCCCAATGGAGGAGAGAATGCCATAGAGGGGGGGACGAATACGTGACAGAACTGTTCTGCGGGTTAGATGATTACAACCAGTTCAAGTCACAAAAGCAAATTTGCACATCACATTCAAGATGAAAAAGTAAAAAGACTGTAGGAGTAGAACGATGTAAAAACACTAGATCTATATATAATGCAGATGAAGAACAAAAAAAAAAGACACTCATTGTTTGAGATGCTTTGGAACAACGCCCTCGATAGTGTGAACCTTATGCCAGAACATTTGAAAGGAAATAAAAGAGTAACAAAAGAAAGATAATGAAACAAAAGCTGCTATGCAAACAGCGCTACTTGTGTGTCTGTGAGTTTGTGTGTGTTTAATGTCAAAAGCCAAAAAAAAAGATGTGACAAGAGAAATGAAAAGCCATTTGAAAATCCACAAGGAAAACTCGCTTAGCTCGTCAAAGTAAAACAAGAACCAGGATAATACCATCAAGGCTTCTAATGAGATGAGGAAAAAAAAACAGCAACACTATTAGATGACGGGCTCTCGTTGCCAAAATAAGACTTAGTCACGTCCCAGAGGCCCCCGTCGAAGTCATGATAACACAGATTAGAATAAAGAAAAGTGTGATAACAGCGAATGTCATATGCGCGTATGAGTGTCAAGAGTGCGGTGCAGTTTATTGCAGAGCCTCTTGCATGAAACCTTGAAGCTGCTTGGCCTATCGAGTAGAAGTAAAGTCAGCGTTTGAATACTTGCATAGGGGATAGAAATTGTTGACATGTAACTTACCAGAGGGCCGTGCATCATCGAAAAGTGGTTACCGGGCATGTGCCTCATGGTCATCTTGCTGCCATCGAGGTACTCGTCCCAGCGGTTGGGGCCAAAGTCGACCCTGTTGTCGAGGAGGAAGAGGGCGTGTCCCGAGGGGTAAGGGTCGGGCCTGGGGTCGGTGGGCAGGTGGCAGACGCCATCCTCGCACCAGATGGCCATGACCTTGGGGCACTTGTCCTTGGGGATCGGCTCGGCAGTGTAGTTGGAGAGAGCCGTGACCGAAGCGGCGAAGTGGGGCAGGAGCCACGAGGGGATCTTGTCCGCGTCGCCGTCACCCAGGAGGCCGATGGAGGCAAACCAGGCGTGCAGGGATTTGGGGAGGGGCTCAATGGTAACGGGGCAAGGGGCGTCAATGATGATCATGTTCTCGACCTCACTGCCGGCCTTGATGAGCTGGTTGACAATCTCAAAGGCGATGACACCACCGGCGGACCAGCCAGCGAGGCTGTAAGGTCCGACGGGCTGGCGCCGCTTCATCTCCTCGATGAACTTGGCGGCCATGCCGTAGACACCGCAGTTGTACTCCTCGGGGGTCTTCATGAAGGGCGAGAAGAGACCCCAAACGGCCCAGTTGGGGCCGACGTTGCACATCTCGGTGTACGAGGTGGCACAGCCGCTGCCGTCAGGGACCATGAAGAGGTGGCGGGTGGCCGTCTTGTGGCTGCCATGGAGCAGGACAGAGGTGGCTTTGCGGTGAGGCATGGTGTCGGGGATCTCGGTAGGGCGGGGTGGCTTGTAGATGGTCGCCGTCACTTGGGATGGAGGGATCGAGGTGGTGGGTGGGCAAGGCTTGACCTTCTCAGACTTGGAAGGCTTAGACTTGGCCGGGGGAGCCTGGGCGGCAGGGCGCTTTGCAGCAGCAGGAACAATCCCCAGAGCACGCTCGACGTCCTTGAGCGACGGGTTGGAGACAAACAGGTCCGAGGGGACATCCATGCCAGTCTTCTCCCTGAGGGTGCCCAGGATCTGGAGGCTCATGAGCGAATCCATACCCAAGCTGGCCAAGTCAGGGGCGGCGATGATCTCCTCGACATCCATGCCCATCTCGGTGGCGATGGTGTTGCGGATGGCCTCCTGGAGCTCGTTGGTATCAGCCGCAGCTCCCTTGCCGTCCATCTTCTCGCCCTTGACCGAAGCAGTGTCGCTCCCGTCAGCAGGGGTAGTGACGTCGGACTCAGAGTCCATATCGCCCGAAACCGAAGAGCTGCTGCTGGAGCTGTCCTCACATGCGGCTGACCCCTCGAACTGCGCGAGGAAGGCCTTGAACGCGCCAATGGTAGGATGATCGACAAAGGCGTGAGAGTCGATGCTCAGATCCATGTCCTCGCGAATGCGACCGCTGACAGTAAGCGACATCAGCGAGTCGACACCGAGATCGGTGAAGGCAATGTTGTCAGCAAGCTCGTCGTGACTGACACCAACCTCCTTGGCAAGAATGTCAAGCACCTGGGAGACGACCGAGGTGAGCTTCTGGTTGACCTTGGAGATGTTCTTGGGTGTGACACCCTTGCTCTTCTCCTTGGTGGAGGAAGTCTTGGTCTTCTCCTTGACAGCCGGCTTGGCAGCGGGGGCAGCAGCGCGGACGGGGGCGGCGATGGCGGCAGATCCACGAGGGGGCAGCATCATGTTGAGGACCTTGCGGGGGATGGCCTGGAACTTCAGGTCACCGCACATGCCAATGATCTTGTCGCCGTCGAAGACGTAGACGTCACCAGCGTAGACCTTGTTGCCCTTGACAGGCTGCATGCGGATGTAGCTGCGGTACTTCTTGCTGGCCACGGGGAGCTCAGAGAACCTGAGCGATCCCCATCCGTGAGAGATGAAGACCTGCTCGCGCGAGTCGACGGCGTCGGTTCCGTTGATGATGAAGCCCGAGATGTGGCACAAACTGTCGATCCAGTAAGGGCTGAAGACGTACTTGCCGTCGGCCTCGGTGGTCTGGAACTTGACCTGAGCAGTAGCCTCGCAAGTGTCGCTGTCAAGGACAACCTCCTCCATACCGCGGTAGCGGGGAGTGTAGTCGACAAGGGCGGCAAACAGCTTATAAGCCAGGCCGCGGCCAATCTTGGACGCCTTGCCATCCTTCTCAGCCTCAATGAGACCGTCAACGCGAGACTTGATGAGGTAGGAGACGCGGTCAAACTCGCCCTGCCAGTCCTCGGTGTTACCGAAGTAGACCTTGCAGTTGGCATGGTCAATACGCTTAGCACCCTCGCCGGTGTGGAAGACCAGTTCGGCGCTGTTCTGGGCAGCGTTGGCAGTGACTGTGAGCCTCAGGATGTGGCTCTCAGCGGCGTCGTCAAAGATGAGGGTCTTGGGGACCTCCATGTGGGCGACGTTGACGCCAATGTTCTCAGACTCGGGACGGAGCAGCTTGTAGGCATATTGACAAGTGGTGATGGCCATGTCTCCGTACAGCGAAGAGGGGCAGAGAGGAGCACCGTTGACCAAGTGGCCGGAAACAACACCACGAAGGTCCTCGCGGGACAGGTTGGACTCGATCTCGACGACAGCAACGTCACCCTTGATCTCCTCACGGATGACCTTCTGGACAGTGGTCGTCTCAAGCTTGGGCTTGGCGACGGCAGCAGTCGCGGGGAGGGCCTTGGCGACGCGGTTCTTGCTGAGACACCAGTCTCCCTCGTACTGCAGCCAGTAGTTCTTCTCGTCGAATGCATACGAGGGAAGGTCGAGGTGCCTGACGGAAGAGAGGAAGTCATTGTGGTACTCGTTCCAGTCGATGTTCAGACCAGCAGTGTGGAGAGTGCAGAGACTGGCGCTCAGGGTCTTGTAAGTAGACTCGTTGCGGCGGACAGTGGGCACAGCGACAGTCGAGACACCAAAGGCAGCCTTGACCATGTTGGCGCAGACGGGGTGGGGGCCGACCTCGAGCCAGACAGTCTTCTCATCGATGGCGCCGGCCGACTGGGCAGAAACAAGGCCACCAAGGAAGTTAACAGCGTCACGAGCATGATCGCGCAGGTACTTGGGGTTGATGGGCTCATCGTCAATGAGCTTGCCAAGGAGGGGCGAGATGACGGGAACCCTGGGGGCGTTGAAGCGGACAGCGCGAGCCAGCTTCTCAAAGTCATCCAGGATGGGGTCGACCTGGGCCGAGTGGAAGGCGAAGGGCACCTTGAGCTGAGTGCACTTGAAGCCAGCGGCACCAAGCTGCTGCGCAATCTCGGCCATCTCGGAAGCCTCACCACTGAGGACAGTCTCGCGGGGTCCGTTGATGCATGCAACGTTGGTCGAGGCGGCGCGAGCTCCAAGAGCCTCCTGGACAGTGGAAACCGTCCCCATGACAGCAAGCATGGCGTGGGTACCGGCAGTGCACTTCTCAACGAGAAGCTTGGCACGAGCACCAACGAGGTAGATGGTGTCGCTGGCAGACAGAACACCGGCAACGTGGAGAGCAGCATACTCGCCAAGGCTGTGGCCCATGACCGCAGCAGGCTTGATGCCCCAAGAAGCCCAGAGCTTAGCCAAAGCCATCTCGAAGCAGCAAAGACCAAGCTGGACGATGAGTGGCTCGAGCTTGGCGACATCAGGCTCGCTGCCGTCAATCAGAGGCATGAAGGTCGGGAAGCCGTGGATCTGAGAAATCCTGTCAAACTCGTTGATGGCCTGGCGGAAGATGGTGTGGTTGGCATACAGCTCCTTGCCAAGACCAGCGTAGTGGGAGCCCTGACCGGTGAACATGAAGGCAACCTTGGGGGGCTCGGGAGAGACGGGGACAAAGTTCTCCTGCAGGCGGGCCTTGAGGGCCTGCTTAGCTTCGCCCAGGTCCTGGGCCGTCACGTTCATGCGCCAGTAGTGCTGAATGCGGCGAGCGGTGGTTGAGTAAGCCACGTGGGAGATGGGGGTATCATCGTTCTCGTCCATCCACTGGATCAACCTTTCGGCGTTGTGGATCATGGCCGACTTGGACTTGCCGGTGATGGTGATCACGTGGACATTGCGAGGGTCCTGAGTGGCAGGCTCGACGGGAGGAGCATCCTCGAGCAGCAGACCGGTGTTACCACCAGCAGCGCTGAAGTTGTTGATGAAGACCCTGCGGGGCTTGCCATCCGATCGCTTGAATGGCGTCAGGTGGAAAGCGATGTTCACGTTGCGCTCACCCAGATCCTTGGGGAAGGTCTTGTTGATGACGGATCCCTTCTTAATACCGACGTGGGGAGGGATGGCGTTCTTCTGGAGCATGAGCAGGACCTTGCACAAAGCAGTGACACCGGAGGCAGCCTCACCGTGACCCAAGTTGGCCTTCACGGCACCAAGGTACAAGGGACGGTCGGCGGGCCTCTTCCTGTGGGCAGGGGCAAAGACGTTGGTGACGGAGACCATCTCGGTTCCGTCACCAGCCTGAGTACCGGTACCGTGCATCTCGACGTAGTCAACATCGAGAGGGTCAACACCAGCCTCATCCAGGATGGCAGAAGACAGAAGTGACTGCGTAGGACCGTGGGGGTGGGTGATGGAGATGGCATCGGCAGAGTGGTTGGTGGCAGTGCCGAGAATGACAGCCAGAACACGATCATGGTCGGCAATGGCATCATCGAGCCTCTTGACGATGACGGAGGCGCAGCTGTCACCACGGCAGTATCCATCGGCATTGTTGTCGAAGGTGGCGCAGGGGCCCTTCTTGGAAAGGAACTGTCCACGACTCAGACCCGCAAAAATATCGGGGTTGGTCATGCAGGACAGACCACCCACGATTGCGGTGTCACAGTCGCGTGCCCACAGAGAAGAGCAGGCAACGTTCATGGCAGCGGCACTGGACGAGCAGGCAGTGTCCACGTTCAGACTGGGGCCGCTGAATCCCAGGTGGTAGTTGATCCTACCAGGGCCAAAGGCTCGGACACCTCCCGTGATGAAGTATGTGTCAACCTCCTGGGCGGCGTTGATTTCACGCCAGTCATCCGATGTCTGGCCGTAGAAGGTACCGATGCGGTCCAACCTGGTCGAGGGTGTCCTGTTAGGCACGTAACCGCTCATCTCGAGAGCCTCGTAGGCGGTCGTCAGGGCCATCCTCTGCATGGGATCGGTCTGGAAGGCTTCACGCGGCGACATGTTGAAGAAGCGAGGGTCGAACATGCCAGGCTTCTCAATCCAGCAGCCGTAAGGAGTGTGACTGGTGTTGGTGACCTTGCCATTGGGGTCGTAGTGAGTCTCCACCGGGAAACGATCGGCAGGGACGACGCGGTGAACGTCCAGCCCCCTGGAAAGAAGCTCCCACAGCTTCTCGTGGCTGGCAGCATCAGGGAAACGTCCGGCCATACCGACGATGGCCAGCTTATCACGGCTGCCGCGTCCATGGTTTCCAATGGCGGATTCGGTGCTCTCCTTGGATATTTGAGGAGCCTTGCGGAGGGTGATCTCCAAATTCGTCTCGGCCTTGAGGAGGTTGGCGAGGGTGGCCGCGTGCTGTGTGGGACCAAAGGGGATGATGAGGCACGACTTTCCGTCAAAACCACGAGCCAGATTTAAGCAGCCGTCAAGGACGTTGTGAAACCTCAAGGTCTGGGTGAGGATCTCAGTGACGACGGCGGCGAAGAGAGCGCGGGTGGTGGACTCATTGAACCATGTGCCGGTTAGGCAGGACATGACGGATGAGCGGGGCTTCGTGTTGAGGAAAGTGTCAATCATCTCGGAGTTGTTAAGGCCCAGGATGTTGTCGACATCCTCCGGGCGATGGAGGTGGGGGGCGTGGTACGGGCCATAGACCGGGATGGCCGTGGCCTTGGTGAGGGAGCTTGTGGCGGCCCTGAAAGCCTTGAGTGTGGTGGGAGGGCCAGAGATGGCGACATTAGCGGACGAGCTGGCGCTTACGTACACCTGGCTCGCTTGGGAGATACCCTTTATGATGGGAAGGGATGTGTTAGCTGCAACTGAATACTAGATGAGCTCGGCGGTTCTAGCAGTCTTCGCTTACATGTGACTCGTGAAAGTTGGAGATTTCCTTCTGAGCGGCCTCCTCAGTGAAACCGGGAACAATGTAGGTCCAGCTCTCGGAGCGCTCGTTGACCGGCTCCAGCCTTTCGGCGAGGGCGGCAACGTGCGCACCGGTGCGGAAAGCCATGAGAACCGTTTGCACGGCGACCGGAACAAGAGAGGACAATGATGGGGTGGAAGCGATTGCGGACGCAGCGAAGAGGCCGGAGCAAAGACCGACAAGGTAGGTGTTGTTGTGCTGCGTGACATCTTCATGGTTCTTCTCTGCGTGACTACGGGTGGAGGGAAGTCACTCGTGTCAGTATACTGATGGCACCAAGCAAGCAAGCGTAACAAGGCTGAGAAGTGACCTACTCAATGTAGTGAGCGAGTTGGGCAACACATAGAAGGGCTCCGTCGAGGCCGGAGTGCTTGGTGGTTTGAGCGTGATACCGCTCGTTTAGTTGTTGCAGTGTGCGGAACACGGGCAGCCTCGACCTCTCCAGCCTTGGTAGCCTTTCGATCTCCTTCCTCAGAGCTTGGGCGGCCTGGTCGAGAAAGGCCTTGGCGAGTATTCCCCGATCCTCGTGACGGTAGAACTCGGCGAGGAATCCATGAGTGTCCAGAGATTGGTCTCCGAAGAGGAGGAAAGCCAGCTTGTCCGCCATTGTGATGGTTGTCAGCATGTATTCCTCTAGAGTCGAGATCGTGCGTGTCGAGATACTGGGGAAAAAAAACGAATTGTATGGAGGAACCATCGACGAAGCTTATATATCTAAACTATCACTCCCGGGCCCGGGGGCTAAAAGAACTGGGTCGTACCAAAAATACCATCCGAGATGGCAGATCGTCCGTCGGTGTGTATGCTTCCCAGTCCGAGCAGGTGGGTCCCGGTCCCAGGGCGAGGCACACGGGCAATACCCAGGGGAGAAGGGACAGGATGGAACGACGCCTGCTGAAGGGAGTGAGATCAAGAGGATCATGGGTCAAGGGGTCGTAGCGACACGCCCCTGCGGCGTCCAAGACCTTGATCCCTGTACATTTCCGGTTGGATGGCAGCGCCCAGACGAGGGTGGATCCGGTCGGTGACCGAAGCCTCTTTTCTTTGCCTCGCAAGATTATGGCAGTAAACGTTTACTTTCCGTAAGAGGTTAAGGGACTAGCATCCACTAGGAGCCCTGTGACATATGCTGACATGGACCCAACCTGGGACCTGTTGTTTTGTGGTGGTGGTGGTGGTGTTGATGGTTGAGGCACCTTTCTTTTTTTTCTCTCTCTCTCTCTCTCTCTTCTTTGTTCGCTAAAGTAGTACGTACCTGCCGGTAGAAAGCACAATTTTTTTTTCTCTGCAGTCTAGAAGTGTATAGCCTACCTGTACTGTAAGCAGGCATGGGCCATCACCCGATAAGGAAGCAACGCTCTGATGACAAGTAGCGCCCCAGCCCAGCCACTAGGCAGACAGGTACCTTGGATACGCGGGAAAGGCTGCTCAAAAGATTGATTGTAAATCAAATCAAACAAACAGAAGAATGAGATACATACGTGTCTGTCTCAATACATGATTGATAATGATGCATCTTCATCTCGATCATGACAACGAAACAAAAGACATCGAGACGGGAATGCATCCGGAGGTGATAGTGCGAAATGTGATGTGCCGCCCTCTGCATTGCATAATGTTGCTTGCGTTGGTAAGGTACGTACCTTATCTCAATGCCAGGCACATAATCATACGGTGCAGTGCATCTACGATGGACTGGCTCATTACAGCGGTCTGTATGTCCTGTCCACAGTCCAAGTCCCGATGCAAATACAGTATGGCGATGGCTGCATATCAAGATCAACCAGGCGGGTTAATTGCAATGTGTCCCGCCCCAGTCAGAAAGTGTAGCAAAATACGGAATATGCATGTGTAATCGTTTCAGCGGTAGGCACGGCTGCGTAGCCACTGTCTGGGTGCCTAGCCAAATGAAAGAGAGAAAAACGCACGGATTCGATATGGCGAAGAAAAAAAAAATAAAGAGAAGAAATGTTGCTCAGGCCGTGTGCCTGGTGTGTGAGAGTGTATGAGTGTATGACTGAGTGAATGTGTGTGTACTTTGTGTTTGTGTGTCTGTTTTGGGCGGTCGATGGGCTTGGTTGGCTCAGTTTCGCAACTCATCCACCACCGCCGGACTGTTAGCTCGGCCTTCCCCAAGGACATCCGAACGGAGCTTTACCCCTCTCGAAACAGGCGCCGCAAGCGACATGGTCATGACAATGGCGCGTAATTATTGAACTGATAAGGGTGGCAATTCCTACCAATTTGTTACAAGAACAGAAAAAAAAAAACATATCGTATGTTGGTTCGTTTGGTTGGTTTGATTCGATTGCCAAAATTTGCAGGGCGGCCAAACTTCTTTTTCGTTGTGGTTGTCGCCAAGGCGTTACCAACACACTTCCAGCCGCACTGACAGGTGTGGTCCAAGCATTCTCCTTTATTCAGTTGGGAGCCTCACGCCCACGCGACAGTCCAAGGCACGCACCAGTGACGCGGACTGCCAATGAGATTTCAACGGTACCTGCGCCAGGTGGGCCATTTGCGGGGGATAGTAGGCAAATCCCAGCCGTGTATTGCTACGTAGCATTCCAGTCAAGGCAATGTGGGTCCCCACTTGTCTTTGTTTGAAGCCACCCCACCCCTTGCTTTAGCCTCAGGAACTGGAGCCACAAGTTTGTTTCTTCTCACAGTCTTTTTTTCCTTCCTTTGAACCGGTCGCAACCTTGCCAAGATATTTTTCTTCTTCTCACGCGGATCTGTAATGATACGAGCTAGCAACAGCGCACAGGCTCTAGTAGGCAAAAGTTCCATTGGAACCCGTGTGGAACTACATTCCTGGTAACAAAAAAAAAAAAAAAAAAAAAAAAAAAAACATTGGCTCCAAGCCTTCCTCGCCCGTGTTTCTAGGTCAAAAGGAATTACGACGGTTCACTGTGCCAGGGCCTCGCAAGGCCAACTAAGGCTTCGTTTCTATGTCAACTTCCTAATGGTTACCCAGTACAATTTCCCGCCCAAACGAGCAACGTTGGCCGGCTGCCACCGCTCGTCCCAAGCGTGATCGTCCAGGCTCATCTGTGGGGAGTGTAGCCGCTGAAGAGCAGATGGGAAATCAACGACTGCAAAAAAAAGAAAATGATCTAAACGGAGAGGTAAAGAAAAACGCCGAGTTGAAAGTGAAGACTAGACGGGCAAAGATTAGAATCACGATCCCTTGCTCAGCCAGAGCGTTGCTTGCCCTACGGTGAGGTCAGGTCGGGTCAGGAAAGGAAAAGGTCAGGCCACAGGTCAAAGCAGATCAAATGGACCCCCCCTGTGCCCTACAGGCTACCTGCTCATGTTTCCATTATCATTATCGGAAGAATCGGGCTTCACCGCATCTGCAACCGGCGTTCAGATGGGCCCTAAAATCAGTCAAGCATATGAGCACTGTAATAAAATCATGCCAAATATTGCTTGGCTTTCACAGTGTTGCCAAAGTGATCAGTCAATCGATCGATTATCACATCACGCTCGGCTGGGGAAACACAGGGTAGTCGAGTTATAATTGCCCGCAACCTAATATCATATTACATGACCAAGACTCTGTCAGGGTTCGATATGTGCAGACGGGCCCTTGAATTCCCACAAGGTTTTATTCTCCCTGGTTATAGTAAGCCCTGCGAAACATTTCCGCCTTCATTCACGTCAGTGATCTCATCATCCCATGGTCATCGGTAAATTGGCGTCAATTTTTGTTCCGCATCGGGATGGTGTGGGTTTGTGTGTGTTGGCAATGGAACATTTAACAGATTTTAAACACAGAAAAACTGAATATGCCTGTCGATTGCGACGAACACCCCCAACATCTAGAAGCCTCTCTTGATTGTTTAGAAGCCATCCGTTCCATCATCCTCCCCCCCTGTCCCCGATTCCCTATTCCCCTCGTCTCGCGTGTCTCAGATTGGACGTTTACGTGGTGCTACAGTACAGTCCAAACTGCCAACTTATCCTCCTATCCATGTCCCGCACCCTGCCGAGAAAACAAAACAAAACAAGACACCCTCTCAACCAACACTGGCATCGTGACGGTGTGGCTTTACAGTCTATATTGTAGCTGACTCGAATCGGGACTGGCCAAGCGAAAAAGAAACGCATCACGACCACTTTTGGTGTATGCAATTCCGAACACGGCTCAAGGCAATACGGGACAGGAAATTGGTATTTCTTTTGGCTCCGGCTACCATCGAAACCGAGACCCAGGCGCTCTCCATAGGCGCCGCCTGGCAAAAAAAAAGATCCATGGTTATTTTCTTGCCAAACTGTCCCCTCTATTTTTTTTATTACACATTTCGTGTATCAGTGTGCTATTTGACGCTCCAATGGATTTATTTGAATGTATCTCCATCCAATATTCTTGTTGGTAGTGTGTGGTGCGCCGGACGTCCGATCTTGCTTCACATGCAGTCACGGGGAGTGTACATCACGTAATATCGAATCCAATTGTTCAATATGCATCAGCCGCCCTCCCATTATCTTGCCTTGATTGCGTTTGCCTTGCATGCTGCTTTTGCTGGGTTCTGTCGGGCTCACTGTCCTATCTCTAGCTGCGGGCAACCTCAGCTTACCATGCATGTCCTTCCAAATGCTTAGCGATCGCTATTATAGGCATATCCGCGCTGTGTTTTTTTCTGTTCTTCAGCCCCTCACCACTGGCTTCGTTTTGCTTCAATTTTCTTTTTAGACCCTTTTTTTTTTTTTTTTTTTTTTTTTAGTCCGTTGTTTGGTGGGTCCCGAACGGGCGACACCAGCCTACCTCTCCTTTGTTGCATCTTTACTTTCCCTGCAAAGTACGTAGCTCATAGTAAACCTCAAAGACACAAGTGTGATGAAAGCAAAAAAAAAAAGAAAAAGAAAAGAAAGCCCACATCGAAAATTGCTGCAAGCTCAATTTGAACACGACTAAGCCAGGAAAGGGTCGCTCCATGTTACTTTTCTCCGCCTCTCACCTTGTTTCTTTGGTGATGCGATGATTACCCGTTGATGCGGACAATAATATCCGTATGGTCTTGCCTAAGCCACGGGCTTCTCCACCGCTTTCAGCTTGCATATCTCGTGCAGGCCGGTGAAGCTTTTGTGGGAAAGCACACTACTGCCTCCCAGGCTTTTTTTTTTTGCCTTCTCTCCTTGTTTGCTGTGCTCACCTGCATCAAGCATATTTTACTTTGGTTAGCGGCCATGTCTGAATTTCCCGTAAGAAACAAATTACAGAATTCTTTTTTGGATTTGTCCACATGCACGCACCAACGCACACACACCATCACACACCCCTCCCCTTGGTTATGGTTATGGCGAGGCTGCATATGCATCTCGGCTTGAGACACGATCTTTGAGAAACACGGATTTTTTGTTGTTGTTGTTTTTTTTTTTTTTTTTTTTTTTTTTTTTTTGACCGCTTAGAAATGCATGGATCGAGGGTGATTTGTAAGTCTTCGTAATGGCTTGTATACTGGTCATTGTCTATCTTTTTCGGTAACAAAATACTCTAAAGAACATTTATGTTATACTGGAAATAGCTAAGCAAACACCGTGTCGATCGGCCGGCTCAGCATGTGCAGAACATCGGTCTCTCGGTTGGCTGCTCGCAGGATGAGGCTCTCGTCTCATTCCTTTCACTTGGCAACAATTCCCTGGGTGCCTTGCTGCAGATTTCTACTAGCGATCCCATCACAAACACATGCAAAGTTATGCATGGCTCGACTGGCGGTCTACCAAGTAGCCGTAGGGCTTTCATGGCAGTTCTTTGTCTTCTTCTTCTTCCTGCCTTTTGTCTGTTTTTTGGCTTTTGAGGGAGTCTTTTTGTCGCCATCACCTGAAAAGATGGCTGGTGCAACAGCCTCTACGACGCCATCAGGGCTGTTTCCCTTGCTTCCCTCGACGAACACGTTGCTCTACGCCCTTTAATTCCGGGGCGCCACGTCCGAGGGAAAAGCCTTGTGTTCTGGTGTTTGTATCGTTTCTTCTTTGTCTTCTTGGCTGGCTTTGTTCCTTCGGCTGTCCGCGCCACCTGAATCCGGATTAGGGAAAGGATCTCACCGCAATGCAGCTCTTGGTGACACTTGAGCGGGAACTTGGAGATGATTCGCCTACAGTTGCAATTTTTATGTGACGAATTAATACGAGTTTAAAATGCCACATATTACATGCACGTCTTGCTGCAGACCGGACCCAGTCCTTCGGCCCCGTTCCTATTGGGATGCATAGCGAGCAACGACGGTGTGTTCAACCAAGCATGTGACAGGATGGCTGTTGATATTCTGGCGCATTCCGTAGTAAAGTACCCTACTCCATGGGAGCTCCCAGTCCGAGATAACCATCTCCAACCAATCAAATTGCTCAGACTTACAAGGACCCTGCCGTTTATGGCAGTGTTGTCTGTAAGATGTCTTTAATACTCTGCTTACCCTTAGAACCACGCCAGTTGACGTGGATATCTTCCAATGACAATATTGACCATTAGCTGTTTTGGTTTGTTTAAAAGTCTTTTTTTTTTCTCTCTCATTAACCGCTGCAATGCTGCATACTGCGGTCAATGTCTTTCGCCGAGACGTACATATCCTGACACAGCTTACACGTCCCACACCCCCTCTTTTCTACACACTCTACACTCCCCAAACATGGCAGCGGATGAGATCAAATTCTTTTATCTGTACTCCGAATGAGACGACAAGAGATCTGATTCAATCCTCAAGCCTCGGACGTCCCGACTGATGATGAAGTGGCGTCTGTAGACTCTTTATCCAATCTTTTTATTTGCCCTATTTTCCTTGACTACGACTTCGCTTCGCCTCGCTCCAACCGGCCCGTCCATCCCTACTCGTCCCATCCCATGTTTTATCCTCCTGATGTGCGGCCCAAAACCGGCGGACTTACACAAATAGTACCCCGATACAAGGGACCAAGCAACAAAAAAAGAGGGAAACCTAATCAATCCTCAATCGTTGGTTCAATCAGATAGGTGAACTCTCCGCTGTCAAACACGCCCCCCACCCCTTTTTTTCTTGGTTTAATCGATTGTGCTCCTAACCGACCCTGTACCCAGCCGTCAGTGACCCAGCTCATGCTGCAAGATCCTGTGCATAGTCACCAAAAAAAAAAGGTCTTGGGTTCAAATTCACTTGTTTGTCATTCATAGCTGAGATGATTGAATGCATGCTGCCCTGCTTTTGTACCACCTCAGAGATTGGATTCACTCCGGCCCCCATTGCGTGTGCTCTGCAGGATTACGGTGGCAAAATAGACCCAACGGCAGCAAAGAGAGACGGCCACGCAGTCCTCTAGCCGATGCTATGTATTGTTTTTCCGTCCATCTGTTAACCTGTGAAATCGCCCATCTCTAAATCCTTTTAACTCCTCGGCCGTGCCTCCGGAATCCGAGATTTTTTTTTAGCTCTGCTCAATTCGGAGGAATGTTAATAAGGGGCCCAAACCTCTCGATCTTAACCCACTTTCATTGCTGCATGGTGGCAAAAGGGACTTTTTGTTTGTTTGTTTTTTTTCGTAGACGTCTCGGCCGGGATCGAGAAGTGGTAGAACTAACTATTCCTCGGAGAAAAATCAAATTGACAAAAACAAAGTTGACGTTGCAGCCTGTCAAAGCTTTCTGGGGATGAAGATCGGCTGTGATCGGGTGCTTGGACCCTTGCCACTTCTCGAGAAGTTGGATATGTTTAGTTTGTAGTAGTTCACGATGCAAATATGGGCTCGGTCTATAGGAAAGTGTCACGTCAGTTTCTTGGTTATTCGGCATGAGCTCTATAGTGTCAGCTTTCCTGTTGCTGTAGGAAAAACACCTCTTCCTTTTCAATCAGATTTGGTTACCAAGTATCGTACTCTACTTACACATAATACTCCTCTTCCTTAAATATGAATTGGGGAAATCCCGCTCTTCTTTATCTTTCATGCTGTGCAAAATCGCACAAGAAGCCAGCTTTGGGATAAAATACATTACAACTTCGGTGAACTAGTCATACCCGACAAGATATTTCCAAAACCTAACCTATAAAAATTATCAGGAGCAGATAAACCCTCAAAAGCCTCCACTCTTTGAAGGTAGGGTCAGAGGTGACTAGCAGGCAACGAAACCCCATCAGTTTATGTCGAAGAATTTCCTGAAGAAGCTAGAAAAAAGAACTGACATGATACCGGCACTCAAAGCATATATAGTCCAGAGGGACTGACGGAAAAGCTTTCCTCTCCACCATGCCCAGTCCGGCCATCCCCACGGATGAGCATGAAACCATTTTTTGTCTTGTTTGTTTTGAGAAATCTCATCCTTGAACGAGGTAACATCAATCATGGCCAAGAACAATGTTGGACCACATGATCATTTATTCAATGATGGGAGAATGATAAAGGCTGTGCATAAAAAAGCTAACAAAACAAGTTTTCCATCCTAGGTATGCCAAACAGATATGAAGTAGCTCATAACAAGATAAGCTGTGTTTTTCCTGTCGAGTTCGTTTCTAGAAACATGTCGACTGTCCCACCTCTTCTGAGCCCAGGGATAGTCGATAGTCACTGACCGGCAATCCTGTTCCACGCTGGGTACATACCCGTCGGGGTGGGTAGAGCAAGGAGGGCCTGTCTTTACAACTCGATTGCAGCGAGAACCGTACCTCTCGACAAGGTAATGCCCGCGATAACTGTTTCAGTAGAAAATGACGCGCAACATACTCGCAGAAAAGAAAATTCACTAATTCACTTTGCTGCTTCAAGCACCGTCAAGTTGATCAACGGCCATCGTGACGCCGTCAATAACGCGCAACAGCGCCCCACGGAACTCTAGTCCTCCACCGCAGTCAGGAGATTTCACCGACGACGCAAGTGATATTGGCATTAGCTTCTCCCGCCACTGATGCTTGCGGGCTACCAAGCACCCGGCATGTTTAATTGAGCTTGCGATTCACACCGAGCACATATCTCTCGCGAGTGACGGTTCTGATATCATACGTATTAAGATCCACGGCCTCCTCTGAGGTTCACCCCCTCCTCCCTTCTTCGGATAATTCTAGTTGCATCCGGAGATCTACGGAAAACCCGGCAATCTTGGAACCAATTCATCACGCCCGGGAACTCGGGAGAGAAAACCGTACCCCTCTCTTGAGATGACCCGGCATAGCTGAGTACATCACCAACGACGCGGGTGCACCCGTCACGTGCCATAACGCCGTCATTAATTCCGGAGGTGAAAGAGGGCCAGAGACTACCATACTACGAGCGCGTACAGGGTCTTGAACACGACGCCACTACTAACATGCCCTAGAGAAAACAAAATCCCCGCAAGGGTCGAGTTGAAGCCACCTTCTTCCGGCTGCCCACTAGCCTCCACAAGTGTGACGGGTTTTATGAGGCCCCCCCNNCTCAAAAGGTTAGTTTGGTGTTTTCGGTAGCACAAAAACCGTTTGAAGCCCCCGTCACACAAGTGCCAGAACCCGTACTTCAGGGTCCTATACCATAGCTTTATAATATTGCGCATAGCTACAAAGCTCGCTCCGAATGACGGCCCGAGCACCGGTTGCTGGCTCTGCACTGGCCATCCGGAGATTTTTCTACCTATCATGGGGGTTTGTTTTGTGTCTCTTGTTTTCTCTATTACATCGTATAAATTTGCAGCGGCCTTAGCACGAGCCTGTAAACAAGTTCCCGGACGAAAAAAAACCAAAAAAACCACAGCAGTATTTCTTTTTTCTCCCCCAGAGGATAAGCATAAATTCGGTTACCCAAAGCCCAAATCGAAGCCATCTAGGTAGTTCAAAAGCTACGTTATCATACGAATGCCTCGCCTCTTACCCCGAATTGACAGGCTCTAGTCTGGGTCTGGCCCTGTGAGCTATGGGGTAGATCGCAGATTCCGTCACCGTGGTAGATATGACGTTCTCAAAGAACAAAAGAGCCCTGCCAGCCATTAAAGGAAATTACAATATGCTGAGCCTGTACAACGGGCCGAGAAGATGGCATGACAAATTTTAAAAAGAGGCAGGTTTCCAAGACATATCAACAGACTGCAAGCCTACAAGTTTACATGAACAAAGATGTCATCACAAAGTCAAACCATTTTAGGCGTAGAACGTCCCAGTAGCCAACTAAGAATAGCTATTACGTAGGGTTGCTGGGGCAAGGATACAAAGAGGTGCAATCAAACACAGTGAACCGAAGACAAGCCCGCCACACGGACCAGTTCCCGGTGCCAAAACACTTGGCCAAGTCAATCTAGAGTCTACAGTAGTGTGCGAATAGCGAAATCCAACGCAAATCCCAGAAAAAAAATCTAAAGCAGAACAGGGAATAATAGCTAAGATACTAAGTTCGGGATGAGACCGAAAGTCTTGCCGCCACCAAAAATACATCAAGATTAGCAACCCAAAAATATCAAGAATAGTGCACCAAGTGAGAGGAAAAAGTATTTGGGTAGAAGATCAACCTCCATTAACGCTATTGCCACCAGTGCTAATTGTATATGCATGAATTGTAAAAGTACATATGGAACAAAGGAAAAGAAGAACGAGGGCAAGAAGAAAAAAACAAAACCCAAAAAAAGAAATCTATCTCAATATGAGATAGTATAGAGTTACATGATTATAGAGAATCCCCATTCCTAGCAAGCTCCCAATCTTCCAAGCAACAGACATCTATTGTCTGGGTCTATAATAGTGAGAACCTGGACTGATCGGGCACAGCCAGAGACGGCGATAGGCTTGCGTTTTCGTGTGTCGGGGGGGAGGTATATGGGCGGGGGCATGATGGGGCGTAGATCTCTAGATGGCTGCGTGAAAAGGACGAGGCAAACTATGAGCGATTGACTCTATTAGACTGTACAATTGATCGACAGTGACAAATCTGCGAAGGAAAGAAAATTTAGAGGCGAGCAGGCCTGGACTGCCTTTTGCTGCGGCGTGCACGCAAGGCCACGGCAGAAGTAAGGTCCTCATCCAAGTCAACGAGGTCGGCGACATTGAGGCTGGAGGTAGCGCTGGCGGAAGCTGTCGTGGTGCTGGTGGGAGCAGTAGCACCGGTGTTGTTGGTGGGAGGGACAGGAGAATCCGGGGCGACAGGGCCTGGGATACCAAGCGGGTAGTACATGGCACTAATGGGCGGGATGCGTTAGTCTCTGTGGTAAATTGTCCCAGGGTAAAGGTAAAAAGAGTGGGGGTGGACTCACCCATGGTAGACAGTGTCAGGGACCTCCTTGTAGCCGGTAGTGTCGAGCACGTTGACAGTGTTTCCGGCAGCATTGCCGGCAGTAGGAATGCCCATGGCCTTGCAGGCAGCCATATGGTCCGGAGGGAAGGTCTTGCCACGGATCCTCTCGGGAGCCTCGATGATGGTGGCAGTCAGACCCATCTCAACGTGCCACTCGATGTGGCAGTGGAACAAGAACACACCAGGGTTGGTAGCCTTGAAGCGGAGAACAGCATACGAGTGGGCGTTGACGTGAACGACGTCACGCTGAGCGGGGAGGGTGTTGTAGCCTCCGCTGCGACCAGGCCAGACGCCGGTGTTGGACTTGGGGCGCTCGAGCAGCTGGAAGTGGTGACCGTGAAGGTGGAAGGGGTGAATAGCAGCATCGATGTTGTTGATAACAATGTCGACGACCTGGCCATACTGGACAATCTCGGGGAGAACGTTGCCGTAGACAATCTCGTTGGTGTTGTACTCGCCGACGGTAGCAGCAGTGTACAGAGTGGGAGTGTGCGGCATGATGAAGGTCTGGTTGTTGAAGCAGGCACGGGGGTAGTTGTTCTCATCCTTGCAGAAGGTGAAGTCCAGAGTGATGACCTTGTCGGCAGGGGGGAGAATGGCGTCGGCAACAACATCGTAGGGCTTGATGGTGGAGTCATCCTGAGGGCGCCACTGGTTGACGGCGTAAGTGGTGAAGGGCTTGGCGGGGTCCATGACAAGCTGAGCAGTGTAGTTCTTGGTCCAAACCGGGTCAACCTCGTAGTCACGGTTGATATCGAGGTTGAACAGGATCGGGTAGTTGCGGTTGTCACGGTCAATGGCCGAGATCAGCACATCGTAGCGCTGGGCGGGCGAGAGACGGATCTGGTAGGCCTGGGTCTGCGTGGTGTAGGCACCATCTGCCGCGATGATTTGCATGGTGTGCGAGTCGAACTGGATCATGGCCGAAGCAAAAGCGGCATAGCTGATGATGCGGAAGCGGTAGGTTTTGCCCTTGACAAAGGAAAAGTTTGTGTTTTGCCCGTCATTGATAAGAATGCTGTCCGGGAACGGAGGCAAGAACCGGTCATTGGAAGGGGTGAGCATGGCGCGGACCAGTGGAAGAGTCTCCGAGTGATACCTGCGATCGACTGTCAGTCGGCCGGATATCTCATGATTGCAAGAAGCTGAGGTTAAGCTTACCAGTCCGACACAGTCAAGATGACCTCCTCATCGTACTTGCCCTTGTATGGGTCCTTGGGGTCATCGATGATGAGGGGACCACGGAGACCATCAGGATATTGACCGGGGCTGTGAGAGTGGTCTAGAAGAGCATTCATGTCAGCATTTCTTCGGCACTATTCAGGAAAGGATTCATCCCATACACCAATATGTGCCTGGCGCATCAGCCTGTCAAATTCATAAGCGTTAGCCATCGGATCATAAGGTTTGCGATATATTTAGCCAGGCGGTTGCGAGTTCGGATGGAGATCACTCACATAGAAAGAGTAGGTCAACGTGTTTCCAGGTGGCACCGGGCATTGGGTCACGCCTGTTGGCCCATCCATCTCATTGGAGCCGATCTGATGGATACCATGGAAATGGATACCAGTGGTCTGGTTGCCCAAGTTGTTCTTGATGTTGACAACAACGGTGTCGCCAACATTGGCCCGGATCGCGGGGCAGGGCCACTGGTTGTTCACACCAATGACGGGGCGAGAATAGCCATCGGGAGCTGCCCGAACCCAGTCGATTGTCCAGTCGTAAGTCACGATGGCGGCATTGGTGACGACCGCGAGGCTGCTGAGGCCCACCGAGGCGAAGGCGGTAAAACGCATTGTGACTGTGTGTCTCTGGTTGTTTGCTGTGAATCGAACCAAGGGACCAGTTGACTAGGCTAGTCGGCAATGATGAGCGAGTGTGAACGTGGCGCCTGTGTATGAGCGAGTGTATACAAAGGAGCCCGTTGGACCGGAGGCAGTGAGTATGAGATTGCTCTTGAACTGCTGGCTGCTGCTGCACAAATGTAGATCTGGACTAGAGAAAGCGAGGGAGTAGGGAAGTTTATATCGTGTCCCCGTCATAGAGTGATGAGGCGCAAGGCAGGTTAGGATAGCCCATGGCACTGCCGATCCAGCCCCAGCTAGGAACATGCAGAAGAAGCACTCGGGCTGCCGAGCTCCCGCTTCCATGTCTCGCTTACCAGGGAATCACACGAGGCCCGGCCCCCATGTAGCTAACGTTGGGTTGCATACATGCTGCAGGGCTGGAGGCTGAGGGTCCTGTCGTCTTTGCAGTGCTGTGTAAGCCTGGGCGGGGTGAAGAGTGGTCTATTGAGTGGCTATCGGGACGGAAGTCCGATATAGCTAGATCTTGATTCACTCGGCTCGAGCCCTCGTATTGGTGGCCCAGCCGGTAACTTCACGCCCCAAGAGTGTTAGTTCGGGTTTGATAGCCCTAAAGTGACAGTTCGACCTCTGGTTTATTTTCCCCGATGCTCCACGATTTTGAAAGGTGCCGTCATGGTCAAAGAGGGCTGGCCAGTGGTGCGAATAGTTACGGGAATATTGCCCTCCAGTATTGGGGGCCCAGATATCACCAGGCAAGCCCATTGCCACCACAATATGGAGGTGGCAATGGCAAGGATCCATGGGGGCGTGCCTGGGTGAGTTGCTTTGCTGGTTCCTTTCATCAGCCTCAGCTGCGTGCGTCCTTTTTTTTTTTTTTTTTTTTTTTTTTTCTCTTTCACAGATGTTCCTTGCACAGAAACCCCGATCCTCCGCGGACCGCAAGAGGTATGTGAGACCCGTTGGCCGTATCAGCTCATCCTTCCTTTAGCCTAGGTCGCTACATTCAGGTGAGCGAAGCTGGATATGGGATCCCATAGACGCAGTAACCTGCAGTGCATTGATACACAAAAGGTTGGATGTCAGCAACGGCGCCCCGAAGGACCTTGACCGTTTTGGCTCGCACAGCAGCATAGCAACCCATAGTAAGAAGGGAAAATGAGCTAGGCGTCAAAGTGGGCCTCTGAGAAGCAAAGCCTTGGGTTGTGTGCGTGAAAAGAGAGCCGGGACAACGGCCAGTGCGCAAGGTTGCTCCCAGTCACCAAGTCCCCTTCAAGGGAGCCGTGGCTGCACTAGCCAAGCCATAGCTCGGATATTGTTTCTGCTGCCTCGAGTCCACAAATATCCAGGCTGTGTTTTATTCCCTGGGGGACCTGGTCCGATCGCGCGCGGGGATTCTTCTATGCTAAAAGAATATATTCCAAATTGAAGGGACGAAGCGTGCAGGAAGCAAGTATAACCACCTGCCAATAGAATGTGGTTATTGGCAATCCATAGATTGCTCTGATATATTGCGCGGCTCTCAGCTCAAAGTGGCTTGTTCTCTTGGCCAGTCAGCGATTACGGCGTGCGAATCGGACAGTTTACAAAGCATATCGAGATTAGCGAGCGAAGACAGAGTCCTCGGGAAAAGCGATTTGTTGCTCTAGCTTGCCGACTTGCCTTCCTTGCCTGCCTTTGCAAGCCTACAGTGGCTGTTCAGGTTCGAGAAAAAAAAAACAAAAAAAAAAAAAACCATGTGCTAGACTCCCAAGAAGCAACAATGACGTGGCGTGTGTTACAACAAGAAGGCTCCCCAAGAGCTCACGTGATGCACTGCAGCCTGACAATTTCCCGAAATAGATAACTAGACCTGGCATGACCTAAAATTTAGGCCTACTTGGGTAGAATTCGTAGCCTGCAAGTTTCCTTTGACTTGCCAAGCCACTACTAAAGTCTATTTGACGTTCCACGTTTTCGGAATTTCTTGGTATGGACGAACAGATCACAAGGAGATCGGATAACATGAAAACCCACCGCAATCAAAAGAATCTAAGACAGAGGCACAAATTGCCATCATGGACCTTGATCCATGTGCTAATCAGCATCGACAGGGCTAGTAAGCAATGGTCTCGTCGCTCCTCTGAAAATCTGCAAAAACAACTTTCGCAATCTTGGCAAATCTACGAGGCTGCGCTGCTAGCAAATGAGCCACTCAATTGTATAATTAGTTATTGGCGCTCTTTGTCGATTTGCGGTAAATGATCATCCAACCGCCCAGTAGGGGAGAAAAATAAATTGAGGGCTGGAAGATAGCCTCCCCGGATTTTTGACATGTATACTAGGCAAGCTGGCTTCGCCTATTATGGTTTTTTTTTTCTTACCCATATGTTCGCCGCTGGTAAGTAATCGCAAAGGTACAGAATATTTGCCACACGCGCGCCAAAGATCGATCGGACTCAGATGGGGTTTGGGTGAGCACTCATTCACCCTAAACACCGGTTGATGTCTGACATATGTTTTTGTTTTTGACAATTACGATTCTTTCCTTCTTTTTCTCTGTTTTGTGTCACCACTTTCCGTGCCGCATGCTTCTTTGCTTCTGGTCTATTTTTTGCCAGATTTGCCCCTATTTATGATTGACCTTCCCTCATCCGTCGTCCAGGTCTCTGCTGCAGCTCTCGCCTAGCTCAGCTTTACGCTCAGCTCAGCAATGAGCGGTGTTTCACTGGGCCTCATCTTCCCTCCATGCACATCTCCATTACTGTTGGTTTGCCCGCCTCCATCCCTTATAAGATCACTAGCCCGCTGAAATGTCTGTGCCACGATTATGATCACATCCTACTTGCATGTTTCCAAGTTCTTGGGTCTCACTGCATTTTTCATGGCAAATTTTGGTCCGAACAAGGACATGAGAGAACCATAATACAAGAGTTATGCATAATAGCAATCCAACATGGTTGCGCTGATTGCCAAGCGGTGTCCTGGCGTTACCTGTTCCCGGGATTGTCCGCCACAAAACAACCTTTGGGTGTTTCCGAGTTATTGACCCGCAGGTTGCCTGCACCCAAGAAAACGGCCTTCTCTGGCCAAGAAACAATCTCAGCAGGAAGCAATATTTCGGCTCCCTTGATCACTCGAGAGTCACAATTTGACTTACGAATCTCAAGCCACAATATACGATATTTGTCAATACTCGAGCTGCGATGCAACAACAAACAAATGTTTGCTCGCATTTTGCCACATGGGTGACACAAATATCTCTCAATGTTGTGTTTGACTTTGGGTATAAGAATTTCTCCTATAATCTTGCTTGAACTCTGCAAGGGTAGATATGTGCAGTATGCAAGGCGGTGCGCCACCTGACATCCCTGTCTCCAATCAACCGCGCTCAAATATACTAAACTGTATCCTACAGGTCACAGAGCATTTTCATTAGGGCGAAAAAGCCAAGGCAGAAAATGAACAAAACAAAGAAAAAAAAAAAAAATACAAAACCTCTCGTCGGCGTCTGGCCTCATGCATTCAGGAAGATACCAACGGAGTGACTCCCGAGAAAAAGAGCACTGACAATGCATGTGGGAAAATGACAAGCATTAGACCAGAATGCGGACTATCGCGTGGTCAAGTGGTAAGACCCGACTTTCTGCAGTCAGATGCCGAGACCAATTAGCCCGTCCTCGACGAGGTCTACGGTGCCCAGCCCGTGCCAAGAATTATCCGCCGGGTGAAATTCGGTGCTAGTCTACACATCTCATCTCCCGGATTCGGGGTACGTAAGCTCCAAGACAGTTATCGTGGTCGTATCATGTTCGTAACATCCTCAGATGGGCTAGAGATGCATAAATATTCTACATTGTTGTACATAGACAGTTTTTGTGACCGTTTTTATCAGACACGACGGAAAACCGCTATTTATCACGTGCAATCCTGCTTAGCTCCCGTCAGACATTGATGACTTCTCGCCGTGCAGACTGCAGAGAGTTGTGCCCCTATTAAGCCAATTGTTCTTTCTGCTCTTCCTCTTTGAGCTTCTCAATCACCTTTTGGCGAAGGAATGGGCTCAGTCCCAGGCTGAATGAAGTCCTTCGTGTTAGGTACGCGTCCAAGTTGAGTGAGATATCGAGGAGTCATTGGTGTAACTTACATTCCCTCATTTGTCAACTTGTCACAGGTCGTCATGTTAGTATTCTTTGCGCGCAATACAGCTGAAGCCTATCCTGCAAAGATGACTCACTATACGGTACGTTCCGCTTGGTTGGAAGTTGTTCATGGGGTTGCCCTCGGCGTCAACCTCGACGCTCCCGAGAATGTCCTCAGGCCTGAAAACCCGGGCGGGCATGTGATTAGAGCCATGTCACCAGACAATCAGGATGCAGACATATGAGACGAGGAGGGAAGTACAAACCATGCTATGCGCCCATAATCAGGCGGGTTTCTTGACTGCAAGAACAAACCTCGCCGAACATCAGTCGCTACTCACGTCACCTGGCATAAACGGCTAGCTGCACCTACATCGCTCAAGTGCACCCACCCACCGACGCCCCCGCCCCCAGTACCACCCTGCGCGCTCGCGCCGCCCGCCGACGAACCCCCCGCGCCGCCGCCGCCACCCAGCCCAGCCGCGCTCGCGCCGTCGCCTCTATTCTTTCGTCGCTGCTGCGGGAAGAAGACGCCGCCCGAGCCGAGGGTCGCGCCGCCGGGCGAGGCAAAAGCTTTTGCTTGAGCCCGGAGACCCTCGTCGCGGTGGGCATGCTGCTTCAGGACATCGTTGAGAATGGAGAGGAAGCGCGGGTTCTCCGAGAAGGAGCGCGGAGTAGGAGGGACCTCGGTCGTCGTGCCGATGGCTAGGTTGGGACTGGGAGGGTTCGTTTCGAGGTAAGTGAGGATGTGCGTGCTTGGCCTTGAAGCATCGGCAAAGACTTTCTGCACGAGAAAATGGGCGGCCTAGTTAGCATTGGGGAGCATTCAAGCTTCCTCGTACAGGTATCGATCCACTGCTTGTTTAATGCCATCGACCGCAAGCAATGCAGGGCAACTTACTATGTGCGAATTGTTAGGCAACGTGCTCATTGCTCGGAACACAAGGCCGGGCCCTAAAAGCCGCGAAGGCGTTGATATTCTCGTGGCAAGGAGCATCGTAGCAAATTGATAAATTTTATCAATGGTGAAGCATGTTCTTACGATTGATCGTTGGCGGTGATGCCGTCATAATCTCAAAGTATTTTCCATTATCATCCCTGTCGGCATTTAGCAGCTTGATCCCTGTTGCAATGTTCGATGGTGGGGCAAGCTCCACCAAAATCTCAATTAACGCGCCTCAGATTCACCGTCCGCGTCTCTTGACGCGTCTCACTTTAAACTCTTCCTCTATTCACAGCATTTTGCGGATGACTCTAGTCAACATCAATCTCAAAAGCAGACTGTCGCAGGGAGCTAGCTTTTTAAAAGCTTTTATACTTGACGGAACGGAAAGAGAATCACAAATTATTCCCGTCAATTCTAGGTCATGGGTGAAACACAGAGTCCCCCGCGACTCAGCCCAAGAAAGAAGCGGGCACAGAAGCCCCTCGGCAATGGATTCTTCGGCGGTATCAGGGAGACACCAGGCCGGGCGGCTCCCCCTCTCTCGAGTGCAGCACCGTCGTCATCGCCGGCCTTTGCAACACCAGCTCACACCTTGCGGCCCTTCAACCCACAAAAGCCCGCCGGGGCAGCCATCCTCCCGATCCTCTTACCGCCAGCGACACTCCGCCCATTGGCCTTCCGAACCTTTACCAAAAAGCACAGTCTAACACTCACATCTTCTGCCTTGCAAGAGCTGGCGTCCTTTGTTGGCCGGCATTGTGGCTCAGGATGGCGCGAGGAGGGCTTGGCCGAGCGTGTGCTCGAGGAGGTGGCAAAATCGTGGAAGGCTGGCAATGGCGGAGTGATAGTCGATGGGGCTAGCCCCATATTGAAAGATATCCTCAAGACGCTGGAAGGTAACATGGTCGGGGGCAAGATTGTGACGGGTGGCGGAAAAGGCTTGGCTCGACAGAATAGTCTTCTGTTGGACCCCTCAAAGGAACCCGACTATTCTTCTACCACCCGCCTGGGTCTGAGACCATCTCTTTCGCTTCAACGCGATGACAGCCAGTCTAGTATGGGCATGTCTGGACTCAACTTCGAGGAAGAGCCAGAGGAAGATACGCTCAGTGATCCAAGAAAGTGGCTGAAGGTTGTTGGGGCATATGAACAACCACGGATGGTTTATAACGTGGCGAAAAAGCACTTTGAGAGGTAAACATATATTCAGGTGTCAAAAGCGATCAGGGAAGCATATAAGGGTTTATGAAGAAACAAAAAATGAAACGGAAGTGCTAACAGACCACCAATAACAGGGATGCCTCTAAACCTTCGATATTACCAACGGCTTCTCATAAAACACTTTTGTTTCGCAATCGATTCAACGTCATCCATCAGCGCCTTCTTCGTAACGAAGCTTTTCAAACATCCGCCGTCGCTGACACAAAACGTGGCTCACTTTCCCGCTCAACATCAGCCCTCTCATCGCAACACTCATATAAAATCACACCCATCGCCAACCTGCTCGGCCGGCATGGCAGCCACCATATGCTCTTAGGGATGTTGGTGATAATGCCGGCAGGCAACCTTGCCGTTAGTGACCTTACCGGAACCATTGCGCTGGACGTCACCCAAGCAGCCACCATTCCAGACGACTCTTCATGGTTTACTCCAGGAATGGTTGTGCTCATCGATGGTGTTTACGAGGAGGAGGATGACCATACCGCAAAAGGCCTGAGTGGCAGCAGCGGAATTGGTGGCACCATTGGCGGTCGATTTCAGGGGTTCTTCATCGGCCAGCCGCCATGCGAGAAGAGGCGAGCGACACTGGGTGTCAGCGGACCAGAAGGCGACGGACTGGAGCACACGATAGGGGGTGGCTTCGGATGGATCGATTTTCTGGGGGTCGGGAGCGAGCGTGCGATGGGCCCAAGGATGCGAAAGCTAGAAAGACGTTTATTGCGCCAACCACAGCTTTCTCGACAAGATATGGCCGCATCAGTACTTGAGTCTAGTCTTTCCTCGACGCTCCCAAGACGTGGCCGAATGATCATCCTAGGCGAGCTTAATCTCGACCAGCCTCGCGCTCTGCAGGCGCTGCGCAAGATCCTGGCAACATATGCCAACGAGACGGACAACGATGGCAGCGAAGACGATGGCGCCGATGACACGGTCGCAAGCACGAAACCCAACAAGGTTACTACACCTTTGGCCTTTGTCCTTGCAGGAAACTTTTCATCCCAGGCAGTCATGGCTCGGAACGGAGCAGGTGGAGGTGGCGGAGGCGGATCCGGTGGACTAACCGGTAGTGGCGGAGGTGGTAGTATCGAGTATAAGGAATACTTTGATTCACTCGCGGGGACTCTGGCTGAATTCCCGTCTCTCCTACGAGAATCTACTTTCGTCTTCGTTCCGGGCGATAATGATGGCTGGGCCTCGTCATTCGGCGCAGGGGCCGCCGTGCCACTGCCGCGCAAGCCCGTCCCAGACCTCTTCACATCACGAGTTCGTCGCGCCTTTGCCACCGCTAACGCTGAAGGGTCCTCCTCACGAGCGAACGGGCCTGGGGGCGAGGCCGTCTTCACCACCAACCCGAGTCGCGTGACGCTGTTCGGTCCAAATCACGAAATAGTGGTCTTCCGCGATGATATATCGGCGCGCCTACGGCGGAGCGCTGTGCGGCTCAAAGGCTCGTCCTCTACTTCCTCTGGCACGGAGCACAACAACAACGAATTGCGCATTTCAGATGACGCCCCGGGAGCAGGAGACATGGAAGTCGACGAACAACCTGATTCGGCCGTTGAGAGCGCGGCTTCAAAACAGCCAAGCCCAGATGCAGTGCCGCACGATGTACGTGCGGCTCAGAAGCTCGTCAAGACGATCCTAGACCAGGGATATCTGGCACCGTTTCGCACAGCTATCCGTCCCGTGCACTGGGACCACGCCTCGGCGCTACACCTTTACCCGTTACCAACCGCACTCGTGATGGCCGACGCGACGGCGCCGCCCTTTTGCGTCACGTACGAGGGGTGCCATGTTATGAACCCGGGACCGTTACTCGTGCCGGGGAGGAGAGGAGTGGCGAGATGGGTGGAGTATAATGTTGGGCATCGAGGAAACATGAAAGAGTGTTTATTTTGACTTACTCCACTTGACGATCCATTCGTGCCGCACCGAACGGGCAAGTTTCATGAGCAGTGATGGAACCAAACTGGAGGTTGAGGTTTGTGCAGGGTGTTTTTTATTTTTTATTTTTTATGGGTGGGGATATATCAGATTATATATGCATGAGATATGTGGGCATATCAGAACTTGTATAGATAGCAATGGGGTCATGATAATGAAGCATAATCCGTCGGTTAATGCACAGGGTGAAACACTGCACCAAGTCTGAAATATTTAATGGAACGCCTAGGATACAAGTCGTGATTCATGGTGAAATATAGCATCGGGAAAACGTTTGAAGCAATCTATGCAATGTCAAGATCGCTTAGATGGATCATCGAGGTGCCTGTCATCTGTCAAACTAGCTATAGCGTCTAGACCTATCTGATGATGCTCCATAGGTTTAGATAATCATTCCTAGGGTGTGAATCCGGGTAGACAATTTGAGCTAGGCCAATTCTAGTGTCAGAAAGTCGAGTAAAGATATTGATACATCTAGATAGCGTCATATTACACTGGTATCGGCCCACCGTGTTCATCAGTAACTGACGAATCGTCCACCGAGGGTTAGAGTATCCCCGATTTTTTGCCACCCCAAAGAAGAAAAAAAAGAAAACGCCTTTTCCAATCTGTAGTATACACGAGGAACGAGAGAGGGCACACTCTTTCATTTCTCTGCCGGCTTTTCAGCATCTCCCGGGTTCGTCTGCGCGTTCGAGTCGGGATCGGTCTTGTTCCCACCAAACCACCCCGGCACCGAGGACCAGCTAAGTCCAGAAGACGACTTGGCATCCTGCGCAGCCGCGGCGGCACCGGCGCCCTCTGCGGCCTTGTCCTCAACGACGGCCCTGCCCTCGCGCTTGGCAGCGGCGGCGGCGGCGCGCTGCCTCCTCTTTTCCATGATCTCCTTTGCCAGCCTGTCCTCCTCGTCCCTGGCCTCGAGCTCCTTGATCCACTTGAGCCGCTTCTCCTCCTCGTCGGCCTCGCGCTTGGCCTTCCACATCTCGCGCTCCTTGTGGCGGTCGTCGCTGTAGTAGATGCCGCCGGCCACCATGGCGAGGATGGTGAAGCCCTGCGCGGCGATTCGGTAGCGGAACATGCGGTTTACTCGCCCGTGGTCGCCCGCCCTCATAGCTCGGTACGCTCCCGTGAAGGCCGCCACCGTCAGCGCGCAGCCCAACGGCACAAGCGGCTCTTGCTTGAGCTTTCGGGCGATCTTTTGGAAGCCGTTTTCATTGTAGAAGTCTCTATTTGGTTGTGGGGGTTTCTTCTTTTAGTTATCTGTATCTAAAGCTGCTTCTTCTTGCGCTTTCCTCCGCCGCGGAACATTCCCGGTAAGGTAAGGATTAAAGCTGTGACATACTCGTCATTGTCAAAGGAAGATGGCAGGGGCCGATCTCCCGGCAGGGGTGGCGGAGGACCAGTTGTCGGCATCGCGTATGGTAGTTGGAGGTAGTGTTATTCAATTGAGAGATCTTAATTGACTAGGATCGTCACAGAAGACCTATGCCTAAAAGTCGTACAAACTATGCCTGTTATCAATGTCATGGACGTCGCAAGCTCAAACAAACAGTTCGATGACGAAGTGGAGTGGCGTGGGGTGGTCCTAGCTCAAGCTTTCACTTCTCCCAAATCGCCCCAAAACAATTCCAGCCACTCAGGGCCTTCATAGACAGGAACCCCTGCACAGCGGGTTGGATCGGCCATTGAAAACAAAACACAAACGTAAGGAAAATCGTATTTTGATGCAGGTGACAGGTGATACACAAGCGATTCCTCGAACAGTAATAGTGTAAATCGTATAGGAAGGTGCACGAGGTCAAGAAGAGGGGATCAGCATACCTTGTCTTTTCCCTAAACCTTAGTTGGCCAAATAGCTGTTCTGGACCCTGTGTGAATCAATTTATTACTGAGATTTTATGGGTGCATTGAAGCCTCAGAGGGTCATGCATCGCGAAACAAACAATGCTTATGGACTGACTTACTTGTCCTGCACCAATCAACTAACTAACACGAGGGGCCCATTTTGTTTACTCGTTTACTCGCTTAATCTGGAAGTGGCTAAGTATTATATTAGACCTGCAGCGTCTTGAACGCAGGATACAGGACGCTACTGCAAGTCTATAGGCCATTAGGAGGACTTCAACGGTATTTGGTTCCCCGCTATCGGCCTTGTTAGTGCGCCAAGATTACACCACGGGTCCCTGCAACCCCACCAAAAATTGATTATCAGCGCCGGTTTCGCTGAAGAATTGCAAAGGTCGCGCCCATGATTGTACTGCTTCGTCGTCTTAGTGAAGGTTACCTACCATCAACGAAAATGGCAGTGTCGTCAGATCTAGAGGCAACCATGACGACGATCAACGGATCCTCCTGTCCGGAGACCGTTGCTAATGGCAGCAATGGCATCAACGGCTCCAACGGCTGCAGCGACGCGGTAGCAACACATGCGACGCCGACCACACCGGTTATGACTGCAACGCGCACGTCACGGACACCCAGCTTGACCGGTCTTTCACTTACAGAGTACAGCGCCAACCCATCGCCACCGTCGGAGAGCAAACGTCGAAAGGCCAAAAAGGTGGTGCCTGACGACTTCATACTACCAAGTGGACACCCGGATTATCTGCGCCTGATCCTGACTTCCAAGGTCTACGAGGTATGCAAGGAGACATCACTCACCCATGCCGTCAACCTCAGCAACCGCCTAGAGTGCAAGGTGCTCTTGAAGAGGGAGGATGAGCAGCCCGTCTTCAGCTTCAAGCTGCGCGGTGCGTACAACAAGATGGCTCACCTCGACCGCCTCCAATCTTGGCGGGGCGTCGTCTGCTGCTCGGCTGGCAACCACGCTCAGGGGGTAGCCTATTCTGCCCGCAAGCTCAAGATCCCCGCCACCATCGTCATGCCCGAGGGCACCCCCAGCATCAAGCACCTCGCCGTGGCCCGTATGAGTGGCCATGTCGTGCTGCACGGGGCGGATTTTGACGCAGCCAAGGAGGAGTGCGCCCGGCGCGAGAAGCACGACGGGCTGATCAACATCCCCCCCTTTGACGACCCCTACGTCATCGCCGGCCAGGGCACCATAGGGATGGAGCTGCTCCGCCAGACCAACCTACAGAAGCTGGAGGCCATCTTCTGCTGCGTGGGCGGAGGCGGGCTCATCGCCGGCATAGGCGTTTACGTTAAGCGGATCGCACCACACATCAAGATCATCGGCGTTGAGACCTATGACGCCAACGCCATGACGCAGTCGCTGGCCAAGGGCGAGCGTGTAATACTCAAGGATGTCGGCCTCTTTGCCGACGGTGCCGCTGTCAAGACAGTAGGCGAAGAGCCTTTCCGCATCTGCCAGGAGGTCATCGATGAGATGGTCCAGGTGACTACGGACGAGGCGTGCGCTGCCATCAAGGACATATTCGAGGACACCAGGTCCGTCGTCGAGCCCGCAGGTGCTCTGGCCCTGGCCGGGCTCAAGAAGTGGGTCGCAGCCAACCCGTCAACCGACCAGAACCGTTCCCTCGTCGCCATCACGAGCGGGGCAAACATGAACTTTGACCGGCTGCGCTTCGTGGCAGAGCGCGCCAACGTCGGTGAGGGCCGCGAGGCGCTACTGGCGGCCCGCATCCCCGAGAAGCCGGGTTCATTCGCCAAGCTCATCGAAGCCATCATGCCCAACAACGTCACCGAGTTCACATACCGCTACACGGATGGTGAGATTGCCAACATAATGCTGGGACTGTCGCTCACGGCGCCGGTAGCGCAGCGTGCCCACCAGCTGCAGCTGCTCATGGGCCGCATCGCGGCGGCCGGCATGGATGTCACGGACCTGTCGGGTGACGAGCTGGCCAAAAGCCACGTGCGGTATCTTGTGGGAGGACGGGCCGATGTGCCCAACGAGAGGCTGTACATGTTTGAGTTCCCGGAGCGGCCCGGCGCGCTGGAGAAGTTCCTGGCGACCCTGCGGCCGCGATACAACATCAGCCTGTTCCAGTACCGCAACTACGGCAGCGACGTCGGCAAGATCTTGGCGGGCATTCAGTGCCCAGATGAAGAGATGCCGGAGCTGGTCAAGTTCCTCAGGGAGATTGGATACCCGTGGTCCGACTGCACGCAATCGGAGGTGGCCAAGACTTTCTTACGTCCGGGGGTCAGTCAAGAGGGTGCATTGCCTTGTTAGATTTATAAACAGATTTGCATGTTTATTTTTTTTTTTCTTAGCAGGCGTGAAATTCACCTACCAGTTAATAGGATAGAGCATTTCCGGGCGTCGTGTACCTGTGGGTTAGACTTTGTTGAGACCAGTGGCCGGTTGCTTCTTTGCTTTGAAGCCTTGTGATTTGTGGTTGCTGTGATTTCTCGTGAAGATTCAGGGTAGGTAGTATCTGGGGATAGACTTGCGCACGATTAGCAAGCAAGTGAAATGGGAAACTGTCATCTGTAATAAGTTATTATCAACTGTACACAGACCCAGGACATGAAAAAAATTCCTATCAGTTTTTCACTTTTCAATTTTTTTCCCTTCATTATTCTTACTAAATATGACGGACCCTGACTGCTTCGTGTGTCTCGCTCTGATACCAAAAGCCGGGGATTAAGATGGCGGGACCAGGCACGTGACCACATGACAAAATCGTTCTCTCAATCCAATCGCGTCAAGCTCTCTTTTGCTGGCTCCGACGACCGCATCCTCAGACAGGCGTTCGTCCCAGAACCGAGAGAAAACCACCCGCCACAGAACAAAAACCCCCCGCTCCAATTCCGAATCGCCCTACCGGCACTTTGCAAACAAGCGATCATGTCCGGGATAGCGATGCTCGGCAAGGCCCCTAGGGCGGGCGCGTCCCTGCTGCTGTCAAGGTGCGCGCGCGCATCTCTCTCCGCCGGCCACAAAGCCTGCCTGTTGCAGCCGCAGCAAACCAGGTCGCTGTGGCACAGGATACCGACGACGATGACGACGACTGCATGCAACAGTAGCAGCAGGATCAACAGCTGGCTGAGCGCCAGGCCTAGGGTCGGAGCTGTGCAGACGGCCCTGCGTCAGCTGCAGCAGGCGAGGGGGATGAAGCTGCGCAGTGCCATCACGAAGCGGTGCGAGCATTGCAAGGTAGAGCCTCCTTTTGTTTCCCCCGCGTTTCTTTTTGATTTGCGTTGCTGGGATGGGTTATATGACTATTTGTCCTGTGGCTGACGGCGTGTGAAATTTTCAACAGGTCGTTCGGAGGAAGCGTGGAAAGAGGCATCGAGGCTACCTCTACATCATCTGCAGCGCAAACCCGAGGCACAAGCAGCGCCAGAGCTGATACGACTCAACATCGAACCTTTTTTTTTTCCCCTCTTTTTGAAGCGTGATTTCTATTGAACCCAAGGAGAAGGCTGTGGCGGTTCGAGACTGAAGCATGCTGCACACCCCGTGATTCCAAAGACCTGTCAGCTACGTTGGGCGGACAATGGCCGAGGGGGCAGGAATGAGCGGAATGTACGATACGGACAGTCTGAAGCCTACCCTCGATTCGGGGTGTTCAGGCTCGGATGATAAAAGCAAAACTCCCCGCAAGTGGGCTGTATATATACAACAATACATGATCAACGTCTGGAGTCGACTTCATAACATAGGTGGCATACTGGACAGATGGCCATGACTAGACTCTGGAGGGAGAGAATTAAATATAGACGAATGATCACGCCGGAAACCAAAGTACTTGTTCGACAAGGAGGGCGGCATGCTACTGTGTATTATACGTGTTTTGAATATGTGCTATGATGATCTTTGGTTGACCGACCGCTCTATGCTGCCCAACATGGTCCTGCCCATGGACAACAGATGCGACACGTGTGACTTTGGTTGTTGTAGAGGCCAGGTTGGGGAAATCGTCAGCCGGGGCCGCACAAAGCCGAGTTGTGAAAGACTGTGCACGGGGTTTAAGAGGCAATGACTTACCGGATCCGTGACGCCCCTGTTGCTCTCAAACTCTGCGCGAAAGTATTGCAACGTCTCCTTGCGGGTTTGGGGGTCTTCTATCTTGTGGGTGGCCCTGACGAAGCTGCGGTACAGAGACAGGACTTTTGACCTTCGGATGAACTGGACACCAGATGAGGTTTGGTTGTCAATCGACTTGATAATTGTTTCATTTTGTGCTCTTTTCCTAGGCCTAATTTGTTTCTCTATAGCTTGTGTACTGGGGAATATCATGTACGACTTACAGTCTCTAGATCTAGGGTTGGGCCGAGGCGAGAAGCTGGCCTCGAGGATGGAGTGGCATAATTCCTGCAGCTGGCTTTGCAGCGTTGTGAGAGTATATGTGGCATATATCTTCTAAATGCCGTTGTTATTGCCATCTTGCTCCTTGCCACCAAGTTTGACATGGTTGTAGGTAGGGCGAGATGGAAGAGAATACAAGCGCAAGTCTGCAAGGCGGCTACAAAGGGACAACTGCACACGTGACTTGCGACCGTTGTGGGAAATTTGTTTGGCAAAGACTCAAAGCTGAGGCTTGATTCAATTAAGCAATCAATAGATTTTTTTTCGGTCTGGTTAATATTTTCTGCAAATATTA
>NC_043741.1:6665943-6699075 GCF_004337985.1 Pyricularia pennisetigena
AAAAAAAAAAAAAAAAAAAAAATCTCTACAATTTGAAGTTTCAGTGGTTGCTAAGGAATGATGCGTGAATTTCGTCGGGAGCACACGACAATGAGGAAGTTCAGGGAAATTTCGGCCGGACCAAATTGAAGTGACTTCAGCGCATGCCATCAAGCATCCATCCACCACAGATGGTTGTTCCAGGCGGAGCCATCACCACAAATCACTCCTCGAAAGTCACATTGTTGGGGACTCTTGCCCATTCACAAGAACAATGTTTAACAGAAGAAGTCGCGCAAAGACAGATCCAATTGAAAAGGCCAACCGAAAAGACGATCAAGAATTTCTGAGTACCTACATTCAATTGACGTGAGTGAGATTGTTTTGCGCGCGAACCCGTGGGTACAGTTTTGGACGATCCGTAGCCGGTTTTTTCTTTCCCCCATCACTGAGACGCACAACCTAATTACCGACTTCCCGGCAGCGCAGTGGAGGACACGCGCGTTGGACCAGCACATGGCGCCACGCAAAAACGGGGGATGAGTATGGCTTGGTCCTCGTGCGGGCCGAGGCCATGACCGAATCGGATCTGACCTCGTGCCTCGACATGATCGACTTCACCAGCGGACAGGACTACCGCAACTCGAGCATGGGCTGGGACCGAGACGCCAAGCTCGCCGAGATGAGGTCGCCGGGCCTGCGGTATATCCTGGTCAGGGACGGCGAGGGTGCCATCGCGGCGTTTACGTCCTTCATGCCAACGTACGAGGAGGCCCAACCCGTCGTATACTGCTATGAGATTCACCTGCTCGACCGGGTCCGCAAGTATGAACTATGATTTCGATGTTTTGCAAACGATTTGGGGGACTCTACCCCCTTTTTTTTTTCTTGTGTCTCTTTTTACTGATCAATCGGGCACCCCGGTGCAGGAGCGGCCTCGGAACGTTGCTGATGGGCTACCTTTGCAACATCGCAGCTGCACTCCCGCCCATCACCAAGGTGATGCTTACCTGCTTCACCTCCAACAAGGCCGCGAGGGCATTTTACGAGCAGATGGGCTTTGTCACTGACGACATATCGCCGCGTCCGAGGGTGCTCCGGGGCGGCAGGGAGACGAGGGCTCCCGACTATCTGATACTCAGCAAGGTCGTGGCCCGATTGACGTGTGGCTGAGCTGAGGGTGGATGCTTGGGAGTGGCGCTGATGTAATCGCGCTCCGTCGGGATGGGAAGGATGATGCATCATCAAAGTCCGAAAGGTTAATATGTGCTTGCCTGATGTGAGATGATTTGAGGAAGCTAGCAGGGTTTATGCCACCCGTCTATTCTCTGCATCACTGGTCGCTTGTCCACACTCATGTGCGATAAAAGCCCAAAATAGAAAGAAGGATGTGAATCGCCGGGTTCTCTCCTGTGCATTTGCATTTACCTTCAATGATCAACAACGGTAGAAATTCACAATTTGGCAACAAGTGTCCATTTCCATCATGCTCGGGTCGGCATGATCGAGTGCCAAGACCGGGTACCTGTCTCAGCCCTAGGTATTTTGGTACAATTAGCAACAGAGAGAGGCAAGGCCAACTCATTCAAGGTCCACAGCAGCGGGACTACTGTACATACAGTACACAAATACGACCTCAAGTTTAAGCTCACCCTTGCACCAATCCAATTTAGATCCAAATGCATGGTTGTGCATCCGCAGCTGATGGGTGAGACGATGGATGACGATCCTCTTTGAGAACAACTTTGACGGCACACTCAGGTACAGCCTGTCTGCCTGCCTGCCTGTCTGCCTGCCTGCTCGCTTTGCAAATTACATTTCGCAACAACACAATCATCTTTATTCCCATACTCGACCATTTCGCTCGTTAATCATGGAACCGCCACATTTACCACCCCTTCATCATGCAACTCTTGTGTTGTCTGTTTCAATACCTTGGCCAGACAAGTACCCCGAGGCGGCATGTGCAAGCCGAGCCTGGACCCTTGATCCACCGCAGCCCACAGCAAAATAGCACCCGGTTTGGCCCAAGAGTACGACCCAAAATGCACGATAATTATCCACTCAGAGGGTAACGCAAGCATCAATGCGGTAGTATTCTGTGATGCTTTCCGCCTGAAAGACAAGGGGGGTTACATTGATAGCAACCCGTCTGATGAAGCGACCAGGGCAGGGGCCGAAAAAAAAGACCATCTGCCGTGAGAGCTGACATCAGGAAGGGAGAGAGAAAAAAAAAAAAAAATGTACATAAAGAAAGAGCAAGGGCTGCGCGGCGCAGACTGGAATGCCTGCATCCTGTTGGCTCATCCTCATCTTACCTTCACTTGTTGGTGGTGATGAAACTGGACTAGACTGGGCCCTTGTTTATTTCTGTTGGTTAGGCTGAGTTATCTCGACATTGCAGTTACTTGACTGTACGTCTTGCCTTGTTTTATATCAGCTGTGGCTTTCCTCGACGCTTTTTTTTTTCATCCTTTTTGAATAAGTTCCTTTTGTCTCTTTTCTTTCTTTGTCACCGTCTTGACTTGATCTCCTGGTGTCATAAGAGTCATTTTTTGTTACTTACTCATCTCATACCATCGTTTGACACTTTGACGCAACTCGTGAACTTTGCTTCACATACATATATACATTTCGTTCTTCTGCATTCATTTTATCCGAGACAGAGAAAAGGAAAACTCCCCATTCTATCATCATGGACCAACAGCATGGCTACCAGCCCCAACCGGACATGCAGTCACACCAACCCCCTCCGCCACAAGGCGAGTGGGAGAGCAGGTGAGGAGTCTCGCCCCGACTAATGACATTTCACCTTGCCGCCCTCGAACCTCCCAAACTGACTCCCAACCGAAAAAAAAAGCCTCATGGACTGCACCCCCTGCAGCTCCTGCTGCCTGAGCTTCTGCTGCCCCTGCATCCTGATGGGCAAGACGACGGCGCGGCTCGACGACCCGTCCCTGCGCGATTACAGCTGCGTCAACGCCGACTGCCTCATCATGACGGGCGTCACCTTCCTGGGCGTCGGCTGCCTCTGGATCACCATCAAGCGCATGGAGATCCGGAAGCGTTTCGGCATCGCCGGCTCCGGCCTCGGAGACTGCTGCATCTCGTTCTGGTGCGGCTGCTGCGCCGTCATCCAGCACGACAACGAGGCCCGCAGGCGCCTGGGCGAGCCTGGGAAGGATGTTCAGTTCGCTCAGGGCTATCAGCAGAATCCCGGCATGGTTATGCCCAAGTAAGAAGGTTGAAGCTTGGGGGGAGACGTACTTTTCTTGCTTGTCTGGCGAGGGAGTTGAGCTGCGGGTTTTCTTTCTTTTTTGCGCTGTTTGGCGCTATTGTTGTTTAATTATACCTTGGCCCATGTAGGCTTTTATGACTTATATATATAAATACTCCCTTTCATTTCTTCTGCATTACGTCTTTCCGGTCTACCCAGTGTCTTTCACGACAGGGTCCACACCAATGCTTTTGTCATATTTACTGCATTTGTGAACCATGATACTATTCTCCAGACCCGTCAGTTCACAGGATTCAACGTCCGCTACCATGGAATCTTGGCGTTTCAAGGGGCTCTTATACAAATAGGACACACTAACTAAACGCCCTTTCAGCATCTAAGAATTGCACCTATGCCAAGAGGATAATTAATAATCCTGTTTTCAATCGCATTCTTGAACGGCAGGATGACACCTATGGTGCCGTAGGACATAACCCCTGATTGCATACAATGTTGACCAGTCAGCGCCTCGAGGGACCTAACAAGCTTACAGAGGAATTGATATGCGCAACAAGCCCTTAAATTTGACCACCTCATCTCCTGTCAGCCGGGGATCTCACATGCAGCACCCCCCTGGCGCGGCTTGTCACTCCATGTTGTTCAGCTGTTCAGGGTAGCGGAAGGGTTTCCGTAACGACCCGTGTCGGGCTCCAGAACAGGCTGAGTACTTGTAACACCCCGCAAGCATCTCGGCGCAGAGAGATGTTGTGAAGCTTTGTAATTTTGGCATGCAAATCACTCCAGATTCCTCAACCATGACTATGGGGGAATTCGTGCAATAAAGCCGAAATTTCGGTAATTCAAAACAACATGTCGCTTGCTCTATAAACTTTTGGGAGGACTGACAAAGGAAAAATGAAACGGGGAGCAAAAAAGAAGAAGAAAAAAAAAAGACATTGAGCCGCAACCACGGGCCCTTCATACCCACTAATGCCCGCCCCTGGCCCCGGCCAACGCCGGATCTCTCATGCAGTAGTCTAGATTCCCCTTTGGGTTCAGAGCATAATTGGGCATGGGGATTTGCTGCAGGAGTGGGAAAAGGAGAGCACGACATGTTAGCTTTTCAGACAGGACAAAGATTCAGACCAACTGTTTTCTTTTTTTCCGGGGGTGTACGTACCTTCATCACGGCGCCGTTAAAGATAAACGTAAGGAAGAAAATGGTGAGCTCCAAGCCGCCGGAAAGTGCAGCGGCGAGCAGGTAGTTGTATCTGTTGCAACAAAAGATTCGAGGCCCGTTAGTCTGACAATAATCACCACCGTTTTCTTTTGCACAACGGGTACCGGACGAAGGTGGAGTAAATACTGACTTGAGGAACCACGCAGGGTACTTCTTGCGCACGTAGAACTGGACCGTAAAGGCCAGGATAAAGTGCATAAAAACGCTCCTGCAGACATTTTGGGTTAGCAATGCCTATTGGATCAATCGCCAGGACAAGAGAATTTTATAACGTACGAGTTGATACCTCCGGACAAGAAGCCTACAAATAACACAAGTTCATCGTCAGCGACCTGTCGAACCATGGACAAGAAATTGTATCGACGGTCCAGCAATCGACCTTATTAGACTCACCTAGGTGCGCGCAAATGACCGGTGTGACAATGTAAGATAGGGACTTGGCATATTTCGGCCACGCCTTGCCGGCTAGCCACAGCGGCAAAGGTATCAGGAAGCCGAGCGGCAGGGCGTAGACGACGCTGGCGTACGTGCCGCCGATAAACATGTACTTGGACAGAGCACCGAACGAAATAGCGTTCGAGTTGAAAGATTGCACCAGAGTTCCGCTCCAGATGTTGGTCTGAGAGAGGGTCTCAAGGTTAATGACTGTTTCCATTTGGGGTGTCTGTAGGGTGGTAGAGAGAAAAAAGAAGAACAAAAAGGAGAAAAAAAAAAACATACACCCTGGATGGAGAGCAGGATATCTCTTTGCTCCGTCGTTATCGAACTCATCAATGCTGCACACACACACACACACACACACACCGAGTTAGCAAGCCGCAACATCAAGACGACCTCGCGACTTGGGGGATATGCAAGCAAGTGGTATGGCCACTTACCATAGTTCAATATGCAGCCGACGACGGTGCCAAGCACCTGAAAAGTGAAGGTGCATCTCGGAGCCAACTTTCCGTACTGGCCCAGCTTCAGATGGCTGACCAGATACAGGGCCTGTCCGCTTGTTGTAAAGGCAAACAAGGAAAAGAACATTAAGCTCAAAGGTTTCCCGGGGTTGAGCCAGCCACCTTGAGAGACAAAAAGAAACTGTGTTAGTAATTCCAGCCCAAAGGTTGTAGCATGGTAAAAAAAAAAGAACAAAAAAAAAACCATGCATGAGACGAGACTTTCTTACCCAGAAGCTGTATCGCCGAACCGATTGGCACATGAAAGCCCAAGAGGCCAGACAAGGCGCCGAAAAAGACGACGTACAAGTAGGCGATGAGAATGGCGAGGAGGAAGAGGTACCAGGGCAGGGTCGACTCGGCCAAGTATATGCAAGCACCGGCCGCGATGACCGAGCTGCCCAGGCAGATGCCGTACCACCAGTTGGGCACCTCCTTGTAGTTTTGCAGCATGGTGCGGTGGTGCGGGTCCAGATTTGCCGGGTCTTCGGTTGTGGAGAAGGTCTTTTCCTCGTACTTGAAAAGCTGCTTGGGGTTCTTGAGGTAACCCAAGTAGCGTCGCCAGCTGTGGGTTCCCCAGCCCATGGCGGACTTGACGATTTGGGGGTGGTAGAGGATGATGTGCAAGATGGTGGCGCCGGTTGCAAGGTTCTGTGTTTTTTTTTTCTTTAGTTGCTGCTGCACGAGACACGGACAACCTATGGTACGAGTATGGGCATGGATACATACGGTTGTCAGGAGGTGTGACGCATGTGTTGCGGCAAAGAAAGGTAGGCCTTGCTGCTTCAAGGCTTCCTCATCGAGCTCCAATTTGGAATTCAGGATTGCAGACTGGTTGTAAATTCTGTAGTGCGTAGAGTTGGAGTCTGCTGAAAAGAGCTGTTGACTGAGAAAAGGAAACTAGGTTCGGCGAACCAGGCGTCAACATACCATTCAACATCCGATTATACATGCGCGTCCGTCAATGCAATCCATTTATTGGTCCCAAAAAAAGGAAAAAAAAAAGGAAAAAGAAAAACTTACCTGCATGGCATTCCACACATTCTGATAGAACAAGACGATGAACAAGATGATGCACAAAATATAGCCGATGAAGGCGTTTGTGATCATCTTCAGGGGCAGGAAAAAGGCGCCAACGCCAATGTACTGAAGGTCGAACGAAAGCGCGCCGACTCCAAGACCTTCGTTGCCAGCCGCTCCACTGTTTTCAGATAGTCAAGTATGTCAGGACTCTGGCAAGTATATAGTTTTGAAATTTCTTAATAAAGATCAACTTACCCAAAGATGTTGGTAAACATATGGTTATTCTGTTGGGCCAAACAGAAGACGCTTACACCAGTGAGAACCGGAGTACTGGAACGATTGCAACGAATATTATCAAAACCTGTCCAGAATTCTTTTCTTTCTTTTTTTTCGGCACACCAGTCCGGAAAAAAAAAAGGGAGAACAAAAAAAAACTCACATGTACTGCGGGAAAAACTCATAAACGGCAATCGCCCAAAAAATAATCCAGAAAAACTTCCACCTCGACGCCATCTCGGTCCTGTTCCGGTGCAGCGTCTCGATCAACGAGGCGAGCGGCAGCTGGCTGGGCCAGATCATGGCGGTCGGGTAGACGAGGCTCTCGCGCAGGTAGCCGGCCAGCCCGTAGCCCAGGAGCTGCGACGAGAAGAGCAGCATGATGGCGACGGCCGGGTGCGGCACGATGTTGTAAAAGAGCTTCTGGGCGGCCAGGACGTCGGTCGCGTGCGCCGTCGACGACGCCGAGCTGGCCATGATGATGATGCCCAGGTGCTCCTTGGCGTTGAAGCTGTGCGGGTTCAGGAGCCGTCCCACGCGGCCCCGGGACGGTATGTACTTCGCCATGGCGTTGCCGAAGACGTAGGATATCACCGTCAGGAACGTGATGCTGATGCCTATCGACTGTGGCCTGAAGTGGAAGACTGCGTGCGTGATAGCGAGGCTCGCGTGTCAGTTTCTAACGTCGGTGGCAAAAAAAAAGGCGAGACTCGGAGGTCTACCGCTTTCGAAAGCAAACCGGTCAGGGCTTACTGGTGGCAAGACTGGCGCCAAACGCGGCGAGGGTGAGGCCCAAGAAAAAGGCCCGAAATGTCCAGGGATTTTGTGTAGGGTCATCGTCGGTGTCTGCCCTGCTTTGTCAGTATAGCACTCAAATAGACCAAACCCACAAAAAATGCCACACAAAGTGCGGCCGGCTCCATCCACCAACGCACACTCCTAAAAGGACAGAAGAGACTAAGAGGCCATCGCCAATGGGTGAGAGAGAGAGAGAGCAGGTAGTGCTTACGCAGCGCCTTCAGGGCAACCACCTCCATCTTTGCCGAGACCTTTTCCCTGCCATTGTCCTCGACGTCTGTGCTGGACCTCGTGCTCTCCTGGTGCTTGACCTCTACCGTGGCGCTCGACTTCTTCTCCATTTCCGAAAAGCTCGAGGCCTCCGAGTTGGCCCGCACCGGCCTGACCTGCGTGATGGCCTCCGGCTCTGGTCCCACCTCCCGGACCTCCGAGACCTGCTCCAGGGGCACACCTAGATCGGTGACTTTTGGTGGTTCCTGTGCCATGTTGACTCTGCTGTGTGTGTGTATCTGCTTGTGTGTTTTGTTGGCTCTATATGTATTGTATTGTGTATATATATATATGTATATATGTCGTCACGGTAAAGGTGGTGTCGTCCCCTGGGATCACGTGTGTTGGCGTGGCTAGTTTCTCTCTGTCTTGAGTGCGTTGAGGAAACTCCAGGAATGCGTGTCCATCTGTTCACCGCGCTGCAGGAACATGCAAAAAGCAGGGAGCAAATGAACTGTTGGAAAGGTGGCTACTTGGGTGTGGGAAAGCACATCTTCTTTATGAAGAACTGATCAAAAGAGACGGGATCGATTCATCTCTTCTTTTGGGGACCAGGCTTGGGGTTTGTGTGGACCGCGAGCAAAGGGACAAGGGAAGAAAAAACCATATTGCATGCATAGGGGGTGTGTTCTATGTTGACATGGTTTGTTTTTGTTCGGCTCCCAGTTCCTCGCCCACGCTTCGTCCATCCCCACACCGGAACATGAGATCGTTGCATGTCAAGCACCTCGAGTGGCATTGTTGCAACACGTTTATGGAAAATCAGTTCAAGCATAGGATTCATAAGGGTTGGAAATCAGTGAAAGTGGGAGGTTGGCAGGGTCTAGTACTTCGGGTCCGGGGTCCGTCGATCCAGCTTGCCTGTAATAGCCAACAGTTGCTATCCAATCCTGTGCTTCGACCGAGAGAAACAGAAACAGAAACAGAGACCATGAAGCAAAGAGAGCCCTTGGAGGTTGCTGTGCAAAAACAGTACCCAACGTACCATACGGGCAGAAGCTGAAAACAGGCAAAAAGGTTATGGCAAACCCCCCTGCCCCCCGGAGACGGCTCTATCCGCCAATCAGCAACCTAACCCCAAACCTGGGTCTTCCTGCGAGCGGGTGTATCGGCTCATGTCGTCCCTGAACTAAACGTCGGGCATGTGTGGTTAGCATTTTCTGTTCTCTCTTTGCACTCTTTACAGCTGAGCAAAATTAACTTCACGAGTCGTCCCATCACTAATGTCCAAGGGGGGGGGGTTTAATTTTGTACACGAAAAGGTTGAGCTGGACCTCTCGCATCAGCAGCAAGGCGGGTTGGAAGCCGTTGAAAATTTGAGACCAAAAGAAACCTGCCATAGTACAGTAATTAGTGGTGCCGAAATCACAAAGGCCTTTTCTTTTCCCGCCTTGGCCCTGAGCATCAGAAAAAAGCAAGGGCGTTGCTTGCTTGTTCGATCTTCATGAGATAGATTTTCTGCAGCGCTGACAAGAAACTAAAACCATCGACCTGCGGACGACGTGCAAATCCCAATATGCAAATCATAGCTTCAAGGACAGGTGGAAGGATTAGGCGTGACCTGCTCTTTGTCATTACTACATGAGGCGAAAGGAAGCACAATGCTTACAACGAAAGCCAGCAACAAGAAAAAGAACAAAAAAATGACGAGAAAAAAAAAACATCAGACCAGCTGAGGCAACTCTGCTACCTACTAGACCAGAGCTCAGTTTGCTGAAACTTTCCCCGGGAAGGCCTGGGAAACTAGGATGGAGTGAAACGGAGAAAGCTGAGGCTCGCGCTCTCCCATCTGATGCGGGGTGGAATGGTGCGACAAAAAGATGCAAAATCCTTGCCGTGTAGACCAGTGGTTGGCTAGCGTCGTCAGTTCCCCAAAACGTCAAGGAAAGGAGCTTTTTTTTTGTTGATATTCGCATGGTTCATTAGATAAGAGACACGGCGAATTTTTTTGTTTTTTTTCCCAGCATGACCCGGCATTTTTGTCGTGCTTACCGGGCCATCAACGGGAACCCCTTCCGAGTTCTGAAGCAGGTCAGGTATAGCGGAGCACTGTTTATCAATCTGAACAAGATCGACGCTTGGTTGTCCAACAGATATGTCCACATTTCTTTTAGTGTTTGCTTAAAAATCAACACCGTGGACTTTTTGCCTCGATGTGGTTTTCCCAGACATACTCGAGACACGCCAAATTGCCATCTCTCTCTCAGCACGACTTGCGACTGACTGAGGGTGACGCCACTGTGCTTTTGTCCCGGGAAGCTTTTTGCTTGATTTTGTCCATCTGACAAGATGGCAATAATTAGACCCCCCCACTCTTTTCAACGTAGAACCTACCTTATTTGGGACTGTGCAAGCATTGTAACATGATGTAGCAGCAAGAGAAGCCAAGAGAAAGAGGCCGGGTCATGCAAGCGCACGTACGTACGTAAGTACGTACGTATTAGTCGGCGTGGCGAATTCTAACATCACGACGCGCAGCCAACACGGAAGACCAATGCAGGAGACAAAAAAAAAAAAAAGAATTACCCATCAGATGGCGAAGGCTGAGCGAAACCGATTTCTGGCGACCGAACACGTCTAGGCATTTGTCGCTTGTAGATTAGACGGGTGGATTTTTGTTTTTATCTTTCGGAAATGTGGTTTGCAAGAGAAAGGTCTCGGGGGAGTCGGAGCTTTTTTTTCTTCTTCTTGCAGGCATTTTTATTTTTTATTTTGTTTGTTTCTCCTCCGGTTGGGCCTTGGCACGATCGGGTAGTTGCCGATCATCGTCGGGTTGCACCAGATGTGGAACAGAAAAAGGCATTTTGAACGATGCCAGTGGGCATCTAGTCAAGACCCCGCTGGGCGCGGCAGGCAGGGCTAGGGTCTCCTCCCCCGCCCCGCAAAAGCTACCCTAACTTGCGTAAGTCTGTCTGCCGTACGCGATCCGATCTGGGTGTACAGCGAGGGCTAGCGAGCATGTCACCAAGAGTAACTATTACACAATGTTTTCCAGAACTGAGCCCTGGAACATCTCTTCTACAGTAAAATAGTACATGGCCTTTCCTTATGCATCATGTCGCTTGCTTAATTCTTACCTGATGATGCATGGGCACTGAAGATCAAGAACCCCAACAAACACCAGTCAGTCGAGAAACGCCCTACGTTTGTTCATTCTTGTTCCACCCTGAAATATATTAAAAATTACAGCACGGGTGGCTCAGATAGCATGAATGATGTTTTCCGCAACATATCCATTTTGCCTTAAATTGAAGCTTGAAGCTATCGTCGATGTTTGAATATGTGGGTATAGCTACGTGGGCCAGGGTCTGTAAGGGCCCGCGTTCCTATAACTGGTAAAAGACACCAACACGCCATTTGCCAGGATACATACATACCCTGACGTAGCATAGTGGCGGTACGACGGATCCCATGGTTCCGATCCACCATGCTTCGCGCTTTGTAAGCCAATCATAATCACTTTTGTCGAAGTTAACAAGTGTCCCAAGTTCCATCATCCATCATGCAGGCGAGACAGCTGTATCCATTCGCTCCCACCTTTCCCTCCTCAGCCTACTGCAGTGTGCATCATGGCTGATCTGTCTGATCCAGTCCGATCATAACCTGTTGAATCATCAGTATTAGCTTTGTCCCTGTGCGTTGAGGGTCTGTGATTGACGTACATGTTCAAGCCAATACCACTGCCGTTTCCAGTCAATTCGTTCCTGGCATCAATGCCACCTGCGATAGGTGCTGTTCGGTAGTTGAAAAGGTAGTAGAAGAGCTGAGTATACATGATTCCATGTTAGTCGACGCCCATGATTTCCCCCTTGTCGGTAGCAGCGAAGAACTCACCTGTCCGTCTCCAGGGCCGAATTTCTGTTCCTCCAAGAAGAATCCATTGTCCAGGCTTGAAAGTCCATTCATGACGTCGAAGCGGTGGCTCTTTGCAAGAATGAGCATGTCCTTGATCAGCTCGTTCAGACGCTTCTTCAGCGCCGCCTTGTCAAACGGCTCCTGGAACGCGACGTCGGTAGCGTACTGCCAGATGTAGGCGGCGCGCAGCACACTGTGCTTGGGGTTGTTCAAAACCGAGGACGCAAGTAAGTAGAAGGAGAAGAAGTCGGTGATCTTCTTGTCATCATCCTATGCGCGAAAATGATGATTTTAGTGGGCTGTTTCGTTCCGGAGAACTTGACTGCAAAGCACTTTGAAGAGGACATACCTCGACAACATAAGAGTAGACGACCCTCTCGTCACCAGGTTCTGACGTGTCAAGGAACCAATGCTTCATCTCAGTCTCGTCATACTGCGGCGCGAGGTCGTAGCGCTTCATGTATTCGTGCAACATCTTTTGCACGGCAGGGATATCCTTCTCCTTCATCTCGCGCACGCCCTTGAGCAATGGCTTTTCAGGGAGCTTGTACTTCATAACTTGGTAGCTGGGCTTGCTGTTGGCAGGCAGCGGGCTGAAGCCGATTTCGTAAAGCTTTTGCCAGTCGAGCGCGCGGTGGAAGTAGCGGCATGTGCTGACGGGTTTGGGCAGAACGACACCGGCCGTGTAAATGGCCTGCCATATGTTCTCCAAGTTGATCAGTCGCGTGACCTCCTTGATCAGCACCGGTGCCATCCTCTTGGAGCGGAGCCTCTTGTGCACGCAGATAAAGTTGACCTCGGCGCAGTCGAGGACTTTTTGCCTGACGCGGAGCTTCATCGGGATCGCCGAGATGAAGGCCACCAGTTTTCGGGATTGTGTCGCGCGCACACCGACCCACCACTGCCTCTTCCAGCCTGGGGACATCATTGCCCTTCAAAGTAGGATAGGATAGTTAGCAAAATTTCGGGCCTCCACGTGCCGCCTCGGGTCCGTCCGACCTTGACGTCGACCAACTCACCATTTCAGCACAGAAACCGAGTATTTGAACCTAAACATGGCCTCGTCATCTTCCACGTAGTGACCGTTGAGCAGCTCGTACACCTCAGTGATCTCTGCCGGATCCTCAAGGTTTGGCGAGCACCACTCGAAGCCCTCCATCATCTTTGGCGCATCCTTGGGGATTTCATCCACGGTCTGGATCTTGAAGGGCCCATCCGGCAGTTGAGCCGCCGCGCGCTCGTCCTCGCCAAACTTTGGCACGGGCTGCGTCTGCCAGAACTTGTAGCTCGCCATGTCCTTGACGTTCTTGCCGCTCGCCGCCAGGCCCGTCATGATCTCCTGCAGGCTCAGCTTCTTGAGCTGGTCGATGGCGGCCGCCTCGTCCTTGCCGGCTGCGCTGAGCGCCGTGCCGAGCTCGTGCGCCAGCGCCGGGTTCATCTTGAGGAGGTCGGTCAGTTGTTCGGGCGTCAGGCCGCCGAGGGCCTTGGTCGCGTCGGACTGGGCCGAACTGCCGCTGCTGCTGCCGACGCCCACTGCATCCTTGAGCTTTTGACGCTTCGACTTCTTCTTCTTTTTCTTGGCGGCAGTTGAGCTCGAGCCCGCGGCGGTGTTTGCAGCTCCGGGCTGCTCGTCGTCGTCCTCGTCTTCATATTCGGAATCGTGGGCCGTCGCAGGGGCAGGGTCGGTCGCCGGCTCGGCGGGGTCTTTGACCGGTTTGGATTCGGAAGACATGGCGATGAAACAGTAGCACGCTCTTTATGGCGCTGCAGTGTTATGTGACGTGTTACCCAAACAGCTCGGCAATTGCCTTTTGTCGTCGGAGTGGGCGATTTGGAGGGAGCTTGGAAGCTTGCTTGCGCTTGCGCCAGCGAAGAAATGCTGCGGGGCATGGCGGGACGTGAATGGGAGCAGGCAGGGGTTATTAAATATGGGGAACTAAAGAGGTGATTTGAGCTTGAGGACTGGCTCACCCTGGACTGCATCAACAAGCAGGCCAGCATTGCTTGCTCCCAGCCTCCCATAAACAGAGTTGGCTCAAATTTTATGTATACTATACTGCACTGATAAGGGAGTATTGCATATTTATGTGTAGTATGCATGGTCCTGCAAAACTTAGAAAATAGATATTCTTTATCATAATATCCCCGCTAGCAGGTCCCTAACCTTGACCGCCGGTGTACAGTAAGTAGTAGGGCGTCAGGTCCCTAGCAGTGGACTCGACATGGCGAATGCCGAGCCTGCAGCTCATTCCTAACCTTGGCATAACTGCCACTCATTTTGTTCCTCATTCAGCCACTTCATCAAGATTTCGAATGGTTTCCCGCCAGCAAATTAAAATCCACATCAAAATTACACAATCACACTGCCACTTTCTACCTTGGTGCTGCGGCCTATCGCCATGCCTCCCCGAAAAACAAAGTGCTTACCCCAGGCTGCAAAGACAACGATCGGCTCTCACCTTGGGGCGATGCATCAGCCTCGGCAACAGCACTAAACCCCTTGGTTCTCAGCGCTCCGCCATCAGGCAGCCAAGATGTCACCATATATATCTGTCTTGTCTCCTCCGGCTTTCAGATACGGGCTGACAAGGAGGCGTTTTCGCACAATAATACCCTTACTTACGCGATCAAACAGCCAACAATTGCAGGACACAGACCACCTTCGCACTAATTCGGGGCATGGCGAATATTTACCATGGGGTCATCTAAGCAAATTCCACAGGAGGATGATTCAGTGCAGATGGAGATACAGCCAACGGCGGGCGTCGGGGGCTCCGAAAGCAGCAATTCCGGTGCGGATGGCGTCAAGTCAGAAACCAAAGCAGCCGGAGCAGGGGTTCCGCCAAGCTACGATTCTGTCCCGGAACCCCAGCAGCAAGCCGTTGCTCAACCACATCCGCAAGGCCAAGGCATATCCGATGCAGAAATAATACAGCCGTTCGCGGTCAGCTCCAAGGATGGTGCCGAGTCGTTCATGGACATGAGGTTAGATAGAGATCCGGACTTTCTCGAGGCCAATATCAAAATCTGGGCGCAAAAGCCACCAAGCTTTTACATGCAGGTATGGTTAAACTCCTGATTTTCTAGCTGGTTGAAACCACAAAAACAAATCAAGCATCAGAAAAGACACCAGCTAACGGCATTCAAAGGTCCACGGAACCCACCGAGAAAGGCGCACGCGCAGAACCAACGGCCGCACCGAGACCTACACGGTCACCGTCACCGACTTCAACGTCGGCGTCCCCCTCCACGGCTTCCTGTTCGGGCAGCCCCGGCCGGGCCAGACGTCGCCGCCGCAGTCCTTCTCTTGGATCCGCACCGTGGAAAACCACGAAAAGGTGCCCCGCGGCACGGTCCGGGCGCGCCAGGGTCCCATGCCGGCCAAGGTCGAGGGCGTCGAGGAGCCGCCCAGCGAGGCGATGCCCAAGCCGACGCTGCAGGAGTGGTGCCACCGGTACTGCGCCAGCTTCGCGGGCCGCAAGACGTTTGTCGTGGAGCGGCGCGTCGGCGGGCTGGACGTCGCGCGGCTCGAGGCCAACGCCATGGCCATCGTCCGCAGCACGGGCTACAGCGGCGACGTGAGCATCACGTTCGACTCGTTTGGCACCGAGGTCGAGGTCCTCAGCAGTAACAAGATAAACCAGTGGCGGCGGTTTACGTGGCTGCGCATCGTCTGCTACGTTACTTTCCTGTGGATATTCACCTGGCCCTTTTTGTATTTTTTTACCAAAAAGTTCCACTGCGTTTACGTCGAGTGGCCCTTCTCGCGCATACGGAGCGACGGGCTCAAGGAGTACGTCTCGCTGACCGAGGATCAGATGCTAGAAGTGTGGGGGAGGGCAATGTTCAACGCTGTGACGGCGCGCAGTACAGACGTTCTCAACCAACAAGATTTGATGACTGCCCAAGCTGCCGGTGGGGTGGGTTATGGAATGGGCGGTTTTGGAAATAGCATCAATCAACAATATGGATGGGGACGAGATGGTTGGGGTGGAAGTTCTCTCTAATCTCGAAAGAAAAACACAATAATTATACCCAGTTCAACTATATCATATGAGACAAATGAGATAGATCAAGTTTGTGCTCGGCCTTTTTTTTATTTTATTTAAACCACCTCTGTTCGCTACAACTTGAACGAATATCACAGCACATTGCATTGCTACTCTGAAGCACCTTTGGTAAGGTTCTCTCAAATTGTCCTGTCGACCTGAACTGCCTGTTTTCTTTGCCTTGATACCTCCTACTCAAAGCTTCGATGAGCTCTCAAGCTGCAACACGGACTGCAAGTGGTCCTCAAGGAGCGAGTTGAGCCACTCGGTCCTCTCAAGCGGGATACCATGGCCCGCACCCTCCAGGATCACGCCAGTCTTTGGCTTGATGAAGTCGATGAGTATCTTGCCGTGCGGGACGCTGATCATCTCATCGGCGGTGCCGTGCAGCACCAGGATGCGATCCCTACCGACGGCGTCTGCCATCTCGGACAGCTGCTCACGGCTCTTGTAGTGCCAGCCTGTTGTTTCCTAGTCAGCCTTTGTGGTATTTTGCTTCGGATAGACAAGTAACCCCCCCGGGGATGCTTTGTTTTGGTGGGTGAATGGATGGATGGTGGGATCTACGTACCCGCTGCAATGAGCTGCAACACGAATCCCGTGCTTCCGAAACGTTCCTTGTCGAGACGTTTGTGCATTTCCTGTGCCACGAAGCGCTGATTCGTGGTGAGAAAAGCGTGTTAGAAAGTATGACAAATCATTTAGTCAACTGTTCTATATGGATTTTTCCCAAAGAGACAAAAGCAAGAAGAAGAGAAAACTATGGCTGCTTCTCCTCCGTGCATCATTGATTCATCCCCGTGAAAAAAAAAAAAAAAAAAAAAAAAAAAAAAAAAAAAAAAAAAAAAAAAAAAAAAAAAAAAAAAAAAAAAACCACGTACCTGATAGTTACTATCAAACCTCAAATACTCTCCGCCCTCTGGCATCTCCACGCGGGGGGAGTCCTTGGTCGGGACGCGAAAGGCGTCGGGCTTCTCGAGCCAGTCCCTGGCAAAAATGCGCTTCGCCGAGCCCCCGACCGAGACCTCGATGCCGCGGGGGATGAGCAGGGCGGCGCGGTTCTGGAGGTTGACGAGGAACGAGTCGGTGTTGCGGATCTCGGCGGCGGTCGACAGCAGCGAGAGGCTGGCGAGGCGCTCGGGCGAGGCGCACGCCACCTCCTGTGCGATCATGCCGCCGAGCGAGATGCCGACGACGTGCAGCGACTTGCGGTCGGTCCAGCCGACGTGCGTCGCCACCTCTAGCACGTCGAGCGCCATGTCCGAGGTCGAGTAGCGCATCAGCGGGACGTCGCTGTTGCCCATGCCTGTTTGAGAAGGGGGGGCCCAGGTTTTGATTGTTTGTGAGAAATGTATTAGTTGTGGTTTTTTTTTTCTTTTTTTTTTTCTTCATGTCATGTCGGGGTTACTGTGATGGGTTTGCTCTCTTTGTGTCGTGTACCTCTGTTGTCGATTAGCAGGACCGAATATTGGTCACCCTTCTCGTGGCCAAAGTAGAGTGTTTGGCACTGCCAAGCTACGCTTTATCCGGGGGGTTGCAGCATACTACTGGTCAGCCTTCATGACGCCCATCTAATATACAGACTTCCAGATCAAGGTGAAAGAAAAGGTGGATACCAACGCACCAGAAGGATCCAAGACCGATAATCATCTATGAGTTGCCTCGTCTCAGTAAACTCGTTCCTGGGAGATGTCTCCATTGCATCCTGCCCATCACTGCGATTCTGCGGAACAATACAAAACAAAGCCCTGGGCTCAGAAAAAAAACCACTTACAACGAGCTTGGTAGGTCCGGATCCGTGAATCTCCCAACCGATCCTAAAAGGGCCCCCACGGCCCTCGGCGACGGTCGCATGGCCTTTCTTGTGCGGCACCAGCTTCCATATCGCCGTCGGATAGGCCGGATGCTTGAGCGTCTCTTGGACGGTCGGGTACGGGTTCGTCTTCTCGGACATTTTTTGGGGGCTAGATCTGCGAGAGATAAGTAAAGAAACGAATTACAAATATAAAAAAATCTAAAAAAAATCTAACAAAGTCGCGCGAATCCCTATTCGCAACGCAGGGGTTATATTAATCGCAACGTTCAGGGTCCGACAATTACAGCAAGCAGTTTACCATCAATTTTGGTGTTGTTAAAGCGTGAAAAGGATGAAGCGTTCGCCAATTGTTTCCAACACCCCCACCCACCTGATCGAACTTCAAATGCGCGACCCCAGATCGCCGTCGCTCCTTTTGGCCCCATCCGAGCGCATTGTGCTGAATAAAATGTCCCGCCTAAACAAAAAAAGAACAGCCTCGGCCCCCAATGGAACGGTACAACATGTGCCGGTGGCGTACTTGGGGGTGTCTCAACAAGAGGGTTAGGGTTGTCCGGGGGTAGTAGCTAGCAAGTTCAGGTGTGAAGCTCCGAAAGGTACTCTTTTGCTTAGTTGCAATCAAGAAACAGACGATTTCCAGATCAGATCAAGTCTGTGAAACGCTATCGGCCAAAAAGTTCTCAAGTCTTGGTTTGCAGTGGGGTTTAGTGTTGAGGTTGCGCTACATGGTTTCGAGTTTTTATAGGTTGCAGTACCATTTTCTACACCTACCTGGTCAGATAATGTACTGGAGATATGAGCAGAAAACCCCTTGCTGACTAATTTGACTATTTGGAATTTTTCTCATAGTTCCAACAACCATAATCATGCCTCGTCCCGCCTCGGGCAACCGAGCGACATTAACTGATCAGGATTCCGATCTCGCCTAATGCCCAATAGGCCCGTAAAATGTGCTTGTCAGGCCCCTAACCACGAATGACATTTATGCGTGTGCGTCAGTGACTGCAAGGTTGGTGTCTGAAAGCTTTTGTGATATCGGTGTACCGAAATTCCTTTAACAAGCCGCTATGAGACTGTTATAGAAGGCAACCCACTCCGGTTCGTCACATCTAGCGATGTTGCTGCCCTTGGTATTCAAAGTGATCCAGTTCCTGTATAATGTCGCGCAACAGGTCGGCACGAGACTAAGCCTTTTATGCCAGAGGCTCGTGGGGTTCGTGGGTTCGTGTAACCCCTACTAGGCCATGGACACGGAATGTTGGTTCTGCCTATCAATGTCGTGCTGGTGTGAGTATGACTGCTGTGGCATCACTTTTTGGTTCGTTAAACTAATACCAAGAGCAGATTATTAGCTGTCTATACCATGATATACATGGAGCGCCAGTAGATTATTCATGTCAGAGGTATGAGGGGGACTCTTGCAATCCTGCAAGTCTGGGATCAGGTAGATGACCTATCTGCTTTTTTTATGGGGCCTTTGGATATATAGTAGGAAGCTGAGTTTGCGGCTACATCTTGTCCTGGTGTGCTGGTGCTGTTTCTGCAGGCCCCTTGTCGCGTGATGAAGCTGTGACTGCTTTCCCACTGCCTCCCAGAACACTCGGATCGACGATTATGAGCTGCAGAGAACGACTTGAAAGCGCAACCAAATCCTGTAGCACTCGGTTTTTGTGTCTTTGTACGAGGATTTTGCCAACAGTATGCCTGGTGACTGATGAGTCTGTGCCTAAGCCGTCTTGGTATCACACTCATAGTGGCGATCGTCCATATTGTTTGGTCACATCTGCAGACAGCATGTCATAAGCTCTTGATTCTGTATTCTTTTCGGTGTCTATCAAGACTGGTTTTCCCTGGGTTGTTTGTTGCCAGCCCTGTCTTTGACTCTTGGGCTTGCGTATATAAATGCCTAACCGCTACAGTTAAGCTGACTTCTCAGGCACCCGCCTCTGCTTGTGTTTTTGCCCTGTAGTGTAGGCACATGTGTGCGAATCTCTTGTTAGCGGCCTCCTTGAACATTGAAGACCAGCCGCGCTGTGGTCTCTGCGTGGCTACTCTTTGAAAGTGCAGCTCACTTGTCTGCCTGTCCCGGACCCCGGTAGACCATACGGCTCTGCGTCCCATTGTTAGGGGCTGGAAGCAAGGCCCCATTGATATTAGTGCCTGTGGTTTTATCATTGGTATCAAGGACATGTACTCCGACAAGATCGACATAGCTATGGCCCTTTGTTGACTGGATCGCGGTGATCTTTGAACAGTTGCTTTTGCAATTATTTGGACGAAATGAGGTATCTGTGTATTGTCTTTTCCACGCTGCCTGCTGTATAATGTGCTTTATTTTAGCCCTCTCTTGCCTCGGTGTTCTTTGTCAATATACTTGTTGATATTCGAAAACAAGGTGACTCTGCGTAGAGAAAGATGCCAGTCCATAATCGAATATGGAAGCAATATTGTATTCTGTGGAACCTACTTGCTGGAACGGGAGTAGTCGGCGGATGGAGGCATGTCCTTTGACCTAACTGCAAGCTCGTATGTATTCCCCATCCAGGGTCTTTAGTAGCATCTCGGTTTTTTTTTTTCAAGTCTCTTCCTGAATTTTCTTTCTTGATCTTGCCGCATAGCAAAGCTGTTCCTCTCTGGTCTATGCATGTTATTATGCAGTTCCTTGGATAGACGACAATACCATCTTGGTCTCGGTGCATGGGGCCCATGGGGGTTATCTCTTTAGGTATATTGTGTATAGCTCGAGTGTTGTCGATGCTCCCAGAGACTATTGTTCGCGACCATGATAGGTGCGATTCAATATCAAGTCATCCCAGTCTGCCCCTTTTTTTGAAAAGTGCCTATCTTGTATACGGACAACTGTCTCTCGGTGACTCGGCCCTCACTGCCTTTTGCCGAGGCTGGAAGCTGCGCCAAAGTGTTTCATGGTATCTTTTGAGGCTCGAGTTCGTATCTTTGGGATATTTGTGAATTTTGAAGTCTTTGCGGAGTCTTACGTTAGCAGTCAGACGAGCCTGTAAAGAGGGAGTCATCGAGTGAACTCGCGAAACAATCAAACATTGTCCGTCCCACCCGCTTTCCAGGCAGAATGTCGTCTTTGAAATGTCAAGGAGGGCTTGCCGTTGGGAAATTTGATTTTTGATTGTCAAAATTGGATACTGGTGAAGCGTGAAATTCAAAGGAGTGCTGCGGTGACAATGGTGGTTCTTTGACGTGAGGGAGATATCAATGTCGTGTGCTGTTTGATACAAAGTGAAAGCTGGGGAGTCTGCCGCGGGGGGATTTTGAACATTGCTCGACTTGGCTGTGGGGTTGTTTTGTTAAAAAGCGGAAAGTCGTTATTGGGATGGTCAACCGCCAAGTATAACTTTATGAGCGTCGATGGGCCGGCTGTACTTGGTCAGGGAGATGTGGTGAACTGATTGTCTACTATATTTCTATGCTGGAACATGTAGTGTTAGTTTCGAGGTCTTGACATCAAGAAGCACGAGGAGAGCATGCTTATTATTTTCCAGGCAATGTATTCAAGGAACTGGCACAGCTAGGAGCAGAAATAACGGCAGAGTGTCTAGTATAGTCTTTGCGGTTCTGGCGCTGCAATATGAATCACCAGGCACTCCTGGATCCTTCAAGGCACGTCCAAGGCAGTGGAAAGAATTTACAAAACCATTTAAGAGGTGCTACGGCCTGGCCATATACTTGAACGAAGCACCTGCTTCTTGCCCCAAGCCCTAAAGTGTAAACAAGCCTGAGGCAAATTTTCACGAAACGCTTGATTTTGTGGTACTGGTTGTCACTTGCAGACCTAGGTCTGCTTCCCGGCCAGGTTTTGTTCGAGGTGATCTAGCTGGTTGCCCTGTCTACAAATATTAAACTCGAATTCATCACTTCCATCTCACACTTCCCCTCTTCCTCTTTACCTCTTCAAGCTCCAACCAACGTTTCAATCTGACGATAGCATCAACGGCATTAAAGCGCCAAGCTCCTACTAAACACCCTTGGTAAGTTTATCTTTTCATCTATTCTAGTCTGTTCATCAGATTCTTCAGCGTCATCCTGTCCCTGCTCTCGTCTTTCAGTCAGTCACTTTCTTCCCAAGGCGACTAGCCCTCTGTCAGTTTGGAATCTCTAGTTGAGCGAGCATTCGATACCTGATCTCACTTGATGGCATCATCAAAATCTGCCGTGGACAAACTCCCATCCTCCCTTTTACCCTTCTTCCATTCCTTCAGCTTCACTTTTCTTCATTCTCGAATTTGTATTGCCATCTTGTGGCGGCTATTGACTTGAATCTCGCAGAATTCTCGACCAGACAAAGCTTACAGCAACCGTCAAACTCTACTTCTCTACTCAGTTTTTGCTCACTTTTCTTCACAAGCACCCTTCCAAGACCGAGATCAAAGACAAGACGGCACCATGTCAGCCCCTTTCATCTATGACGAGCTTGAGATTGGCGACAGTCCGGATGGTGAGAATGAACAAGAAGACATCATGTTTGATCCAAACTTTGTCGACGACTTTAGTCTCCCACAAAGACCCCAAGAACAAGCTGTGTTGGGAGACGATGGTTCTATGAACATCGACCCCGACCTTGACCTGCCTCCTGTCGACAACCACTTCAACGAACTATACCAGACCATAATCGAGAGTCGACGGGCTCAGGAGAGCCATCATGCAATCGACCCCAGCCTCGACGGTTATCCCGGCCATATTGATAATGATGTCGTCACAGATGTTGAGATTACGAACAATTGTGAGTCGATTTTGGTCCAACTATAAAAATGCTTGTCTAACCAATATCAATTGTACAGATTCAACAGCCACTGCTGGCAAGGAGGTGGCGCCAACCGATGCAACTGCAGACGAGTTTTATGAGCTCAACGACCTTGCACCGCCACAGAGGCATCGAACTCGCCCGACAGCGCTTGACTTTGAAGGACCTCTACTGCCTTGGATCCAAATCCAAGTTTACAACCCTGATGGTCAGCTGACTACAAACCCTACCTGGCACTCTCCTGCTGGTTTCCGTCAACGTGGAAATCGAGTTCCTTTTGATCCAACTCTTTCGCGAGGCCTTTTCGACCCGCCAGAGGAAGACTTTTATCTCAACGGCATTGCTAGCAACAGCACCGCTCCTGCAGGGCCTTATTCCTATTCTTCATCTCTATCCATTCAAGATCAACAACCTTCTCAGACTGCTTTCTCTTCCTCCCTGGTTTCTTCCCCAAGCTGGCTCTTGCGCCAATATCCTCATCTTGCATCAGCAACAATGTCTTCTTCACCCGGCAGTGGTCAATCTTCTCCTTCCTCGGCTTCAACAGAGTCTGTCTCTGGACCGCTTGCTCAAGACTTGGACTTTATCGTTGGTCTCTACGACGATGAGCAGCCTCTGGCCCCATCTTTGGATCCTCAAGCTACCGCCGAGAATGGCACCCATGTCTCTTCTGGACCCAGCTCTGGACAAGATTCCACGCAGAACCAGGCAGCTCCAGACCAGCCGTACGCTCTTGACCAGAGTCCCAGCCACATTGAAATCCCTCATCAAACCGACATTTTCAACTTGGACATTGCGCCTGGCCCTGCTTCCCATGTTGAAGCCAACTGCTACCTCGAGCAACTCACCCCCGTTCAGAAGAATGATGGCTCGAAGCCTGTGCTTTTTATTCACGGCGACCACCATACTGGACAGGTAAGTTTTCAGCTCCATCTCACTTTTAGCTCACCTTGGCCTCACCTCCCAAGTGACATCCCAACCTTTGCCCACCTTGCACCACACGAACTTTTCGTGCTGCCATTAGTAGAAACATATACTGACGCAGCCGCCCAACAGAACTGGAAGTACCTTCCCGGTCACACCGAGACCAACTTGTCTTTCGTCGACTACTTTCTCCAGCAGGGCCACACTTGCTATGTCCCCGACATGCCCATGAGTGGCCGCTCCATGGCTTTTGCTCAACGAGAGAACTTTGGCCCCAGGGAGCCGAGCATGAACGCCGTCGAGGGAGAGCTCACTTCGCCTCGTGACAACCTCTTTCCGCTGTACGACACTGCCAGGTATCATGTAAGTCAACAAGTGCCCTACACAAAACTTGGCACCTTTCGTACAAGATGCTGACCAGTCCCTTCTTTCGCCCCTTGTCTAGTGCCAGTTCCCAGGAGTCAATCAAAATGCCCCGATTGTAAGTAAACCAAGCCCCAAAAAAAAAGCATAGAGCAATTCTTTTCCCCCACAAAAGTGCCGATAAACTAACAGCTCTTCAACTTTACAGGATCTGGACATCGCCGGCGTGCGCTGGGACCCGTACTTTCTGAACTACCACACCTCTCGCGTCCCGGTCTGGAACACCTCGGAGGAGAGAATCACCTACGGCGCCGAAGCTGTCGCCATGATCCTGGAACGCATCGGAGAACCCACCGTCATCATCACCGAGGGCTCCGGCGGCGTGTGCGGCCTCATCGCGGCCGACCGCTTCCCCGACAAGATCGCCGGCCTGATCCTGATGGGCTACCCCTACGCACCGTTCGCGAAGCCCTTCCGGCTGACCAGGTTCGACAACGGCGTCGGCAGGCTGTACCACCAGGACACGATGGAGGAGTGCTCGGTGCTGACCAGCGGCTTGGCCTCGGCCGACCTGACCTTCGACCCGCCGCTGGCGCCCACGCAGAGCCTGGACGTCGCCAAGAAGTACGCCGACGAGGGCGAGCAGGGAGCGTACTGCTTCCTGCAGGACGCCGCCAAGCCCGTCCGCAAGCTCGTCAACGTCGCCAAGGTCCCCGTCCTGGTCGTCACCCCGGAGGCCGGCAGGAACTGGGCCTACGACTGGTCGGTCGTCGCGTTCCTCCGCCAGGCGGGCGTCGACGCCGACTGGTTCAAGCTGGCGCACTTTGGCCTGTTCGGCAACGGGCAGCTGATGTGGATGGAGAAGAACGGCACAGAGGTCGCCAAGCTGCTGCGGGCCTGGATCGTGGCCAAGACCACCACCACCGCCACCCCGGACGACGACGACGCCGCCGCCACCGCTGCCGCTGCCATCCTGGCTGTCCTGCCGGACCAGGTCGCCCTGGCCGACGGGCGCGAGGAGGCGGTGCGTGGCATCGCGGCCCGCGAGGCGGCGCGGTACGAGGTCGCGTGGGAGGAGAGGCGGGCAGCCTGGGCGAGGCGGGAGATCGCACCCCCGATCCGCGCCAACATCGACCAGATGGAGTGTTTCTACTCCTGGATGCCGGTGTTGGACGTGGCCAGGGCCGATTTCCAGGCTGCACAGGCTGTCGCTGCCGCCACCTCTGCTGACGGTGCTGCCGGTGCTGTTGGTGACGGTGCCGCCGCTGCCCCGTGATCGGACGGTCGACGGTGGGCGTGCCTGGGCTTTTGTGTATTGGGAGTTTGGGGAGGGGTTTGCCGAAAGGGATGAAAAGTAATTTTATGACTGTATGAATGTATGAGTAAATGAACAGGGGAATAACGAGGACTTCTTTTTCTGAAGTATCGCACTCTATGCCGTCATCCATCGATATAGATGTCCAGTAGAATCCACGACCAAGTTCGGACAAGCCTGAAACCACTCCTGCTGTGTGCCTGGGCGGGGGGTTGTGCAAACGTCCAGCACAGGCATGCCACTTTATCACACCATGCAAACCTTGTAAAACAAATGGCACAGGCTGTGGATGTCGATGAACATATCTTGCCAGCGGCTCTGTCAGCCTGGTAGAAGCCACAGCTACTCTGGTTCATGCCACACTGCATCACTTTTGCATCTCCGCGGCGTGGTGCCATTTTCTTTTTTTTTTTTTTTTTGTGAAGCGGGGAACACAATGACCGAGCAAGAAGATACATATAACAAATACGCAGCCCCTCATAGTACAAGGGCTCATAACTGAAGAGCCGTAGGAGACATGGTTTGGCCGACTCTCGCGACAGATACGATCACCGAGCTGGTGGGCCGAGATCCTGTTCAGCCATGGTGCCTGGGATAAGTGAAAAGTATCAAGCTTGACCTCGACTCCTCATCCCGACTGGAAATGGCCGAGCATCTGGATGGTTGCAAAATCCGCCCTATCGTCGCACGTAGCATGAAGCTTTGTTGGCGTGTCGGCCGTAGCACCACGAAATTACTACATTTCGTCTGAATCACTTAGAGAAAAAAAAGAAAAAAAAAGTCAAGACAACTTGAGTTAGTCCACTTGTCCGATTCACTGCGCAAGAAACCGCGGATTCGGTCTTACAATCTACTCCTACCAAACAACATGACATGGTGACATGTTCCAACACGTAGCCTTCTCACTTTCCACACTTCCCCACCCTCCGCTACCGTCCAACCCCATCCGTCCCCAATCAAACGTCTTCCTCTCCCTCCCTAACCTCCTCGTCGTCCCCAGGCAGCATCAGCTCAGGGTAAACAGCCACGGGCAGCCCGCGGTGTCTGCCCTTCAGCATAACCAAGCACAGCATCAGCTTGCTCGGCGCGTTCCAGCCCCCGCTGAAGCTGAACGAGTCGAACGGCACGCCGGTCGAGACGCCGACGCAGCCGTATGCCGAGACGACCTCGAAAAAGACGTTCCAGACGGACCACGTGACGGGGTCCGCGAGGAAGTGGCTCGTCTCGACGGTGACGATGACCAGGACCGCCGCGACGAGCAGCCACACGTCATCCCGCCCTACCCGGCTCGCCTTGAGCTGCCGTGCGAGGAAGCCCTGGGTGGATTCTCCATGATCGTCTTGTGCGCTGCTGCCGAGCGTCGGTGCTGGCGTCTTCTCGCTACCGCTCTCGACACTGACGCTGCGCTCCACGCAGACGGTGGATTTCTTGATGCTGACGGGATGCACGGGGACTTTGAGGCACGAGTGACGAGAAAAAGTCAGCAAAAAAGAAGAGAAAAAAAAAAAAAACTCCCTTGCGGAACTTGATAACAAAGAAAGGAATGGAAGAAAACGACAGGCTTCTACTCACTATACATCATAATGGCATAAAGCACTTGCAGTCCAATATAGATCTGTGCCATCTGCACGACCATGAAGCCGCCCGACCGGACAGCAATAGCCTGGAACAAGCCATCGACGACCCTGGCGGCCTTTGGCAGCGATTCGATGACCGGGTTGCCGAGGTTGAGCAGCTCGAACGCAACCCACATGACGGCGTTGAGGACCACGACCGAGGCCGCCAGCCACCACGTCTGCCGCGACGGATAGAGGTGCGAGTGAACACGGCGTGGGTGCTTCAGAGTGTACGCCAGAGCGGCCTTGAGGCCGGGGAGCGCCGCCTCGCCTGTCGCGAGCCGCAGCGCCTCGAGCGATGCCCAGAGGCACAGTCGCAAGAAGACGGGGTAGGCTGTGTTGCCGGCCAGGATCATGCCGCCCATCACGACGAGGACAAAGTAGGCCTGGTTGAAGGGGACCATGTTTGCGTCGAGGAGGGACATGCCCGAGTTGTTAAAGGCCGACGCGCCGTTGAATATGCCGAGCCAGATGGGGTTGATGCCGTTGTTGATCGGGGGCTGCGGGAGGTTGGTCTGGATCCATGCTCCGAGAGCGAGACAGCCCAGCACCTGCCAGAGGGCAGAGTATAGTGGCACCACCACCGCCAGGAGCCTGATTGCGCGGTACTCTACCCCGCCGAGTCGACAACGCTCCTCGCTGGTGAGTTTGGGTGCATGATTCATACCGCCGAGCATGTGGCGATCAACGACACGCCGCAAAGTGTCTGCTCTCATCTGTACGATTTCCCCACCCTGGCCGGCCGGCCGCCGCCTTGTCAAGGACGTTGATTTGGAAGCGGCGGTATCATGGGTGGTAGAGCACGGGGCGCTCGCAAGCACGACGCCACCAAGATTTTCGACATCATCGCGCCGCCCAAGAGAAGCCGGCTCGACGCCCGACGATACGGCATGTACCCGCGACGCAAAACACTGCAGCAGACCCTGTGCGCCACCAGGCGACGACAGCGGCGCGCCGGCGGCAGCGCACTCGGCCGCAACGAGCTCGTCGAACCGTCGCTCAAACGCCCACTTGCGAGCTAGAACCGTCCATATGGACACCCATACCGAGCCGCCAAACACTATCAACAAAAACAAGATGGTCTGCTGCCACGTGTTGAGCTGGCTGAGGTTGACCGTGTTCAAGCCCGTCTCGGTCATTGCCGACACGACAAGGTACAGGCTGTCGACGTAGCCGACGCGACCGGGACGGCCAGTGGCGCCATCGCTGCCGCCTGGCCCGGTCGAGGAGGCCCAGAACACGAGAGAGCTCACTATGCACACGCCTACAAAGTAGCCATAGTGTACCGCAGCGAATGTTATTGACGGCAGCAGGCGCTGGAGCCGGCTGCGGCCTGCTGCTGAAGTAATTCTTTCCTTCGCGTAGTGTTCATCGCGGCTCATTTAACCGAGGGCGATGAAGGGAGATAGATTTTGCCACTGAGGCTGAAAAAAAAATGCCCAAACAAGTTTGTGTTTTGTGCTTGTGATTTACTGATGATGCTGCACGATTTTTTGACGTCTTGCAAAATAGGCGATTTGCCGCCCTTTGCGCGACGATGAATGTGAAAAAAAGTGTCTGGAAAATCAAAAATAGTCCAGATGAAATGTGGCGGCGACGGGTCAGAAAGCAAATGGCGGCTAGACTAGTTCTACCTTTCGTCAGCAGCCGTTGAATTTGGAAGAGCTGAGGACACAAAAAAAAAAAAAAAAAAAAAAAAAAAAAAGGAACAATCAGATCGAAGATTCCCTCACAGTCTAGGGCGCAGACCGCTGGTTTTTCCGGGCTAAACCCTCTAGCAGACCCGCTCAAGACGGGACGACACAGTAGCACAACGAGCGAGTGTTCTTCCGATGTTACGTAGTGCTTTTCTCTCTCTCTCTCTCTGTTTTTTTATCCCCTGTTACCAGATAATTAGAAACAAGGCTGCAAGTCCTAGAAATGGGACGCACCGACAATTCACGGGTTCCTGGCCTTTGTGTACGAATTTGGAATTAGCCTGACTCAACAACCACCTTCACGTCCGTGCTAGGACCTGCATAGTACTGATGGGTACCTTAGCTTGTCGTGTTGTTCACCGCCACCTTGGTCTCCTACCGTCATTACTGGCTGTCTTGTCTTGTCGTTGGGGCTCAACGGTAAGTCGTCGAGGTCCAGAGCTGGATCCGACTTGTCAGAGCCAGCGAAGGGGCTCGGCAAGGAAAAGAAGATGAGTCTAGACAACTTGGCTGGATGAGGGAATCAGAGCTGTTGGACCTAAAGAGTAGTTCAACCTACACCATCCAAATTGCAGCGTCTCTGTCGTTATGGTTGGACGGAATAAGGTTTACGCTGGTAATATGCCACGCGAGACAGCTTCTGTGATTGTATGCAATAACATGAACATGACCTATCCTCCAATCAGTCAAAGCCAACTAAGGCATGCACGATTTCACGGTATCGACTTAGGCACAATCTGCTTGTGCAAAGCCCACTTCAAGCTGATGCAGACGGCGTAGGTGATGAATCAAACAGAATATTTCTATGACGTCGCGTCTTTTGGTTTCCGAGATAACTCTGATGGAGACAAACCGACGTGTATTGTTTCGTCAGAGCTACACAAGCTAACAGGATCGGGAATATCTTCTGGTTCAGACTTGTGCAGCGTTTATGTATGCGCACACCACACTAATCGTGAAACGTAGTGGCATATGATTAGCCAAGTCCTGCGACATTGCCTCCAGATCCACGCGAACCTGTCAGGTAAACAACTGAGTGTGACAAGGTGCCAGCCTAGAGTTCGTTGTGCTCCTGGCCAGCGTCATCAGAGTCAGCGACGACAGTCTTGACCACCTCCGCAGCCTCCTTGATCTTGTCGGCAACCTTGTCGGCAACCTTCTCAGTCGCCTTTGATGCGGCCTCCTCGGCCTTGCTGACGTAGTCAATCTTCTCAGGCTTCTCAACGCCATCACTGTAAAGAAAAGAGAGCGTTAGCATCCGATGAGTGGTAAGAATGGAAAATCACATAGGGGGGGAGGGGTAGGGGCACAAACATCGAGACGAGTTCGGTTTCAAAGACTGCACAAGTTTTACCCGCCATGTTAGCATGTTGTCATACGCTAGCTGCCGACATAAGACTCAGGCTGAGCCCAGAGCCTGCCGTATTTCTTCTGCTGAGAAAACATACTGAGTGTTGCCTTGCCCGGAATGGGACCAATGCCCCTGTCACCGTAGCCCAGCGAGGGCGGGATGGTCAATGTCTATAGGCAAAGAACACGTTAGGTCAGTCAATGACGCTAAAAACCCAGCCATCTAGTGTTGCAGCACATGCTGTCGTAGACGGCCACACAAAGTCATGTTGAGGGATGTGGGAGTGTGGCAGGGTGTAGAGAGGTAGGTAGGCGTGTTTACCCTCTTCTCGCCAATGCACATGTCCAACAATCCCTGATCCCAACCCTTGATCACTTGGCCGGTTCCAAGCGCGAAGGATAAGGGAGTGCCCCGATCGTAGCCTGTCCAATACCAGATATAGATTAAGTCAGTGACAAATGCCTCTTCGATCGGGCGGTTGGCCCGGCAGCTGTTGCCCGGCCTGCACAAATGGCTCCGGGAGCGGGAGAAATCACGCACTGGCATCGAACTGGTCGCCAGTGGACTCGAGTGTGCCCCTGTAGTGCATGTGCACAGTGTCGCCCTTCCTGTAGCGGTTGAAAAAGGCGCGAAGCTGGTCAGCAGCAGTTCTGGTTTTTGGGCAAGTTTGTTCACACGTCTTCAATCTGCTGCTGGGGAACTTCGGGGCCGGAAACGGACTTTGTCTTGCGTTCGCAGTTGACGGCCTGGGTGACTTTGATTCCAAGCTCATCCTTTGCAAGAACCGTCACGGCGGCCGAGGCCAGGAGGGACAGAGAGACGAGGAGCTTCATGTCGGACGACGTGGTTCGCTTTTCTTCGGGAGGCGTCCAGTATGCAGGTGTAGCCTGCGGTTTGTGACGGAATTCGGTTGTTTGGCTACAATTGAGGAGGGGTGTGAAGTGTTGCGGTTGGAGGGGAACGTTGTCGCTCGAGCGAAGGCGGTTGGTGGCTGTTGTGGCGGTCAATGTGGATTCAAGTCAAGCTTGGGCCATGATGACAGCTTTCAATGAAGTCTTGCATTAGCTAAGGTAATTACTGCACTTTCCTTAATTGGGGTGCCCTTGAGATTTGCCGGCTAGCATTCCGATGATCATTGGCCTATCATATTCAAGACGAGCTGCAATTCGCCCGATAATTATGTGATATGTGACGACTACTGTGCAGTTCTTTTTGCAGGGTACTCAAGTCACCTCCTGCCCCCAATGTTAGGACAGGTATCAAAAAGTGGTAACGCCAAGCTTCCCTTTCTGAATCACGTCCACCCAAAAAAACACCATATTTACGCCGGTGTGCGATGAGCCCCAAAATGATGATCAACCAGCATCATCCTTGAAATACTTCATTCGATCATACCCAAGGCTTGGCTTGGGTTGGGCTCGACTTTGTGCCCTGACCCAGTCCCACCTCCACCACTCCGCACAATCCGATGTCTGAATTATACGGGGCACTTTGTCTAATCAACAAATCTGATCTTTGAATATACTCTGCTTGGCTCTTTTGCTGTCCGCAATCTTCTGGATTTGGCTTATGGATGAGCGAAGATCCCTGTGTTTAATCTGCACACGCCAAACAGTTTCTGTCTAGCTCTATTTTCAACGTCGGCTCGTAATACTAGTAAGACCAAACACCGCATAGCATACTAGGTGCATTTCAGGTTGTCTCTTGAGGTTGTCTCCTGCACTGCAGTTATCTGCCAAATCGGCAGGTGAATACCTCTACCTTCCAAGATGTCTTTTAGTTAGTTTCATTCTCTTATAAGCTAGCAGGCCCTCAACAATATGACTGTTGCTCTTTTCTCGTATGAGTGCATCACTGTGGCCAACCTAGCACGGGCGGGAAGAAAGGGCAAGGCTCGGCACGTAGAGATCTGACTATGCGTCGACCAAATTGAGTCCCGCACACTAAGCATTAGCGTGCAGCGCGTATTCCCCTCTCACTGAGCTATGTGCCCCACTACTGCCGAGTATTGTGGGTCAGGCCAAGACAAGCGAAGACCACCTCAGCGGTGCGTTGGGCGTCAAGCTTCGTCCTGTAATTTCTGGGTAGAGCTTCGATCAAAAATTCGCTATTGGAATGTGCAATTCCTGCGCAGTCGCCTTGATCAGGCCACCAGAACATGCTCGATTCTTTCGTGGAAATGATTGCCTTCTTCGTGACCGATATGGCTTTAGCGAAACAAAGCTTGTTAGAAATGCCGTACTCATTTGACTCATATGGGCTTCCTCCCATTGTTAAGGAGAGGTACCGGGTGACGCGTCCTCGGTGGCCGTCCGCGTCCGAGGCTGGAATGCGATAGAATTGCCAAAAAGATACAATGTGAAGCAAGAAAATGCAAAATAGGCCACAGTCTGTGCTGGNNGGCGAAGCATTACCACACCACCAGAATGACTTCACCGTACAGCCACAGCAACCCTGGACTCTTACTACATCGCCCACTGAGGACGACGAACCACCAGAGACAGACACGAAAAAAAAGCTCCGAGCTGAGTGTACCAGACACCAGACACGATTTACGGGCTCCCTTGGTGCTGATTACAGTGGGTCTGGGTCTAGCCCAATTCCCCCAGAACCAAATGTTGTTTTCTGGTCCCAGCCGGATTCAATCGGGGACCCCTCACTGGAACTTGGTCAAATCGTGTCTTGCGTGTCTACTACCGGACGTTGCGACCAACGACAACAACGAACAAAAGCCAGAGGTGCCACTTTGTACCTGCAGCCTCCCGCCGGCTCTCTTGGCCGGAGGTTACGGATCGAGCTTTCGTGCATTTGCCTTGCATCTAGCCTGGCAGGCATGCTTATGTTTGTCGTTTTGATTCCCAGCAAGGCGCCCGCGAGACGGGTCTGGACGATTACTCTGCTTTACTTTGATGCTTTGTTTCTTTTTATTTTATTCTATTTTATCTCTACTATTCGTCGCTTGATTTCACGCCCCCCTGCAAGACAACAATTCCACTCCTTTGCCGCACCCGGATCTAATGTACTACGTACCGCTGTAGATCTGGCTTTTACTACTCCCCTTGTTAGAATCCTCTTTTTTCGTCTTTTATTTCTTGCAGTCCCTTTCTCACCCCCCAGGCAGCGGCTATCTATTCGAGCTCGACTAAAAGTTATCTGGCCCCTTTCGCCCACTTACTATGCCTCTTGCCCTGGTTTGGTCCAATAAATTTTGCGGTCGAAGCCTGACTCTACAGGGGGTGTTTGGCTGCGACTGGTGCCCGATGATTTCACTATTGTACCCATCCCTAGGGTGAACTAAGCAGTTTACTTTGGACTACTGGGTTCCACTTATGATTTCACCTTATTCTGGAAAAATTAATCTTGAAACATCACGTACAATCAAATCGCCTATCCTCAAATGCCTTGCCAGTATGCGTACGCGGCGGCTCGCTCGGTAGAGCAACAAATTCGTGTACAGTTTTCACCGAAGGTCCTACGTCGATTCGGTGCCTGTCATTAGTTTTGAGGGGGTGTCGATTTGGAAGCGATTCTGGGCGTAGGACTTTTGATTTATTCTATAATTTTTTATGTATTTTTTTTTTTTTTTTTCGTCTATTCCCTTTTTTTTCGTCTGTTTCCTTTTTTTGTT
>NC_043741.1:6699096-6764817 GCF_004337985.1 Pyricularia pennisetigena
TTTCCCCCCCCCCCCCCCCTGGCTCGGGGAATACCAACCCCTGTTACCTTTTTTTGCTGGGCAAGGTCTGTCCATCTGCATCGCCCCCTACCCATGGGTCCACAGGGCAAGCATTCACACACACCTTGTCAAGTTCGACAAGCACCGCCTTGTTAGTTACCAACGGCCAATACAGTCAGTCAAGTACGAATTCATTAGGCGTTGGTGGCCCCAGTTGGGTTGCTATATATCCATCTGCTCGCCCACCACATGTCTTCTACCTTTGCAAATTTACATCTCATCACATCAAAACATCTCACTCAAGCCGGACCTAACACACTTGGGTTCCTTCTCTAACTCCACCAGACATCATCAACTGTCTTAAACCTGATACAAACCACTCAACTTCCACAAACTCGATCTTCATCCAGCACCCCAGAGATCCAGCACAATATCAGCCTTTGACTACACACAAGCCATTTTGCACATCACCCAATCACCACCGCAAACATGAGCTACCACAGCAGCAAGTACGGTGTCCCCGTCATCATTTCTTCCAAGGATGAGAGGCGGTCGTCAGTCAGCTCTGCAGACTCTCGATCATCTTCTTCTAGCCGGTACTCGAGCTCATCGGTGTATAGCTATAGTTCCTCGGGTGCATCGTCACGAACCTCGTACAGCGACAGCAGTTACCGTGACTCCAGCTCGAAGCAGCGTAGTGGAAGGAGCGAGGTTGTCGTTGTCAACACATCCCGGCGATCGAACCCATCGAGGTCGTCTCCTACGCCCAACTACGGCCACGTCTCGGAGAGGTACACATACCCGTCGCACTCTTCCAGCTCATCTCGGGGCTCTTCGGGTGGCTCCTCGTCTTCCCGGAGTTCGCACACGTACTACTAGTCGAATGGGTAATTGACGCATCCCGTACGACTGTCTTTTACTCGATCCGATATCACATAAAGGACAAAAAGCAACCTTTTAGCAGTCGAACACACAAATCGGCCGAGAATTCTGCCATCAGATGCAACCAGACGGACATACATACGCCCCTGCCTACATTTTTTTCTTTTCTTATGCTATACCCCTTGGTCAAAGCGTGTCTTGTATTTTTTTTTTTTCTTTTTGGGTGTCTTATTCCAATGTACAATGATCATCGGACATTTTTTGTTGAACAAATGTCATGGCTACGAGAGTCATTAACCGCATATGTTTCTCTTTCTCTTTTTATTATTGGACAGGTGTTTGGGAGGCTAGACATTGGGAACGGCGTTTATAAACTAGACAGACTGGGACAGACGATTAAACGTTTTCTGGATGGGATGGAATATGGGATGCATTTACGAGATTCATTTCTCAATGTTTCAGACTAAATAGAGATGGTTGCAAGACATACAGTCATTATCCTTTACTGTTTCTTATTGTATTTTCTCCTGACTTGTGCTTTAGTCTAGAATACCATGTGAAAGGAGACAACAAACAAAAGAAAGCATGTTTACGCAAAGCATTGTGCAGCAAGGTTTCTTTACCAAATTCGACATGGCTTGCACGGGTGTGGATTTTGTGGGAGGCAGCCCAAAAACCCACCCGCATTTGGATTGGCGCTTTGGAAACTACTCCACACCCTTTGACAGGTCGGGAAAGTCGGGTTACTACGCAATTGCGTGTCGCCGTGCTCCTTGGTCCTTGTCACACGGCAGCATGACGACCCTGAGAAGCTCCAAGGATGCGATGAACAAATGCAATATAATTGAAAACGAGAACCGAAAAAGAATGTAAATCTTCGACTCAGCCCCCCTGACGACGCGCCCGCGGGTTTTGGTTTTTAGACGCGCGCAGCCGCCGCTTAGTTGCTTATGCCCATCGCCGATCTGCCGCAGCCACTCCCCTAAAAAAAAAACCCACTTGCCGCATGGGTTTGTGACGGTTGCAGTGAAGGTTTGCTTTGTGCATTGTCGAAATTGTGTACGTTGGCAAGGTTCTTCTTGGCTGATGATGGTTGCTCGTAAGAGTGGCTGAGTGAGAAATAGGTACCTTGGCTACAGTCAAACTAGAAAAGGCTGCGGTGACTCTAAGATAAGGACGGGCTGCAGTGCTTGGCGGCTCTTTTGTCTCTGCCGGTCCAGCCTTATAGTAAAAATAAGTTAAGGTACCGCCAAGAAATTTCAGGGGACTTGAATGGGACCTCTCTTCGCACTCACTACTCACACAGTAAACAATGAATTGGGAGTTCAAAACTGCAGATCACAGTTGCTGCGTCATTCGTCAAACTTTCTATTATTGCTGAGACTCAGTTGAGCAAGGTCAAGGCAAGCGTGGGCTAGGGAACTGTTCCTGGCAAAAGAACCAAGTTTTCCAACACTATGCTGAATCGAGGCGGTGCTGCTTGTCTACAGAGTAATAATGCTTGCCGGACAGTAATTAATAAGAAAAGCAATAATTAACCGCGACGAAGTGAGGGAATGATTCCTTGAGAAGATCTGCATAGGTAACCGTCCTACTACGCAATACTTCAAACGCTCGCATGAATGCATAGCCAGAATCGGCCTACCGACAGCCTAACAGGGACGAATCAGCAAGACTTGTACATCTTTGTTTCAATCCAGGGACTCTAGGCCTACCACTCGACCTTTTTTTGGTACACCTGGTAAACAATATCGCTCTCCCCACCTCTTCTATCCAAGGCGCAGCTTACTTCAATACAGCCTACTCAAGGTACAGAGTACATACTCTCCTGCTCAGCCGCCAGGGGTCTACGCTGACCACAAGCTGTCAAAAGGTGGAGTAGGTTTACCAACCCCCCGCAGGGATGGTGCGGGGTTGGCCAATGACAGGCTCTAGATCTCCCACCGTCTACCCACCTCATGCTCGTCCACCAATGCCCGATTCCGAATCAGCTGTTTCCGGCGCAACCCGTGCTGTCCCCCCATGTGCCTCCAATGCCAAACATGAGGGACTTGCACCTGAGCTTGGAGCTCATGCCCTCTACAAACGTTTCGGGATGCCATCTTTCCTACTGATTTATTCCACTTGAAGAGCTCAAACGCCTCTGTTCTGCGTGCAATCCTTATTGTGAACGTACACATCACGAGCCTTGCTGCCTCACAGCCAACTGTAAGCTTCATCATCCACTCAAAAGCACTCGGCTAAAACCCACAAGGTAGAGCTTTGAACCTGGTCCGATCACCCGCCTCCCCGCCCTACGTCATTGGAGGCGCCGTTCTTGCGAGGGTACAAACAAGTCGTCCGACCGCGCCTCTCTGGAGCTTTGAGCTACCTTACACAGCTGACCACTAACTACTATTTTATCCAGTTTCTATTCTTTCTCAATTAAACTTACCTCTCAGCCTCACCAAACGAACTTCTTCGCTATCTTTTGTTTTTGTTCCCAAATTCACCTTCCGAGATACCTTTCCTCAATCAAACCCCACCACCCTCTTCAAATCACACATCATGGCCGAAGACAACAAGAACGGCGAGTCGCAGCCCGCCGTCGATGAGACCCCAATCTCTCCCTCGCGCCCCAACCAGCGCCGCAAGAACTCGCTCGAGGAGCACCTGCGGAACCGCCCTGAGCGCGCCGAGCTTGTCGACCGTAAGTACAGCTCCAGTGTTTGAACTCTTTTTTTTTTATTTTTTTTTATTGTCTTCTCCTCCCGATTCACTCGTCTCTACGTCTCCCTCTCTATTCATTAAGGCGATGATCGCACAGCCCCCTCCCCGTTTTCTTGTGATCCGACCAGAATATACCAACATAACCCACCCGCAAATGTCTACAGGAAACATACTCCCGGCCTCCACCGCAGCCCCCGCGCTTCAGGAGAAGCAAAAGGAGCTGGCCAAGCACATGCGCGCCGACTCGCTCAACGAGAAGATTGCTCACCGTCCTTCGCCCGACGAGCTGATCAAGAAGGGCGTCCTGGACGAGGATCCGAGAACCGCCGAGGAAAAGTATGCCGAGGCGATCGAGGACGAGTACGCGAAGCGGGAGGGTGGTGCTTAGATTAACATTGTGTTTTTCTGTCTCTGCTGATCTTGTTTCGTTGTTTTCGTTGTCTCCAATATACCTCTCGATGTTTTGACCTAAACAGATATCGTGGCCATGATTTCTCTATCCCGGAGGGAGCTCTTTGAAATGCCTACACAGATTGATTGATCTCACCATGCTCGCGTTCGTAGCGAGGCAATTCTATGGAGTGACCCATGCCTTCTGGCAATCATCTTGCACATTCTTGTCTTTTTGTGGATGTGGGAGTATGTGTGCTCTTTTCTAATTATCGATTCATTCCTCATTAATCATCAGGAAAATAATATATATACAACGGGCTTATCCAAATCGAATCTTCTTCTGCTTCGGGTCTGGGTTCTTAGGAGGTCTGCCTCGTTTTCGCTCCGGCAACTGCTTAGCTCGTCGGGTTTCCGAGGCCGAACTCTCATCTGCGAAAGCAGGCTTGCGCGCTTCTTGCTGGACCGTCTCCCTTATTGCCTGCCGCGACAAGCACATGTCGATATGCTCGTTGAACTCTCGTTCGTTGGCTGTCTGGGGTCTTGCGCAGATCGGGCAGTCCCATAATTCCTCTTCTGGCGGAGGGTCTTTGGCTGGTTTCGGGTTGGGCAGGACCACCCTGCCATTTTTCAGGTATGGACTTGGGCCATAGAGTTCTCGCTCTTGATGATTGACCTCCACGCCTTCTCCGAACTCCTCCTCGGGCCATTGTTCCCACTCTTCCTCGTCCATGTTAAAGCCCGCTTCTTCTGACGTCTCATCGACGCCGTCTTTTGCTACTACTACATCTGCCTCGCCAGACCCGGAACGGTGTGTCCTAAGACCAAAAAATGCGGCCGTGTCGGGCTTCTTGGTGCTGACGAGGTTTGTGCACCTCAAACCCATGAGCCTACAGGAAAACCCAGGTTTCTCCTTTTCCAGCCTCGCGAGCATAGGAAGCGAAAAGTTGTACAGGTCTTCTGCGAGGTGTATCGAGCGTGGCAGGATGACTTGACGTGTGTATACCTCAAAAGTGTGCAGTTTGATCTTGATGACCAACGTGCGGCCTTTGACCTCTGCTCGCTTCATGTCCTTTTCTAATTCTTCGGCCGTTCGTCTAAGCTTCTTCCGCAGATCTCCAGGCTCGCTGATCGAGCTGAAAGTGCTTTCCGTACCTACACTTTTACGCTCGTACTCTTCGGCGGGCTGAATATTGGTCCTGCCCAGGCCAAGATAGCAGTCTACCAAAAACTTGAAGGCCTTTTCGCCAAAAAGCTGTGTGAGGTACTTGCGCTGCGGGTATATGTCACCACAGGTCGAGACGCCGACCGCCTGCAGCTCCCTCTCCAAGACTCTGCCTATGCCGTTGACCTTGCGACACGGGAGATCACGCATGAACTCCATAATGGCTGACCTGTCACTGGGTAACACATACTGCCCGTTGGGTTTATTAATGTTGCCGCAGATCTTTGCCAGCTTCGAATTGGCGGCCACCCCGGATGATACTGTGATATTTGTAGTTAGGTGAACCTCACGGCGCATCTGCTCGACCACCTCCCCAGGTTCCAGGCCATTCTCGGCACAGTACTGCGTGATGTTGAGGTACGCCTCGTCGATGCTGGCGCTCTCAAACCGAGGGTCATACTTTGCTAGCACCTTCCTGACCTCCTGCGCCTTTGCTGTGTACTTTTCAAAGTTCGGCTTGATGAAGACGAGGTCCGGACAGAGCTTCTTGGCCACGAAGCCGGCCATGCCGGAGCGGCAGCCGAAGGTGCGGGCGACGTAGTTGCACGTCGTCAGCACGCCGCCGCCGACCGCAAACGGGACGTGGGCCAGCTCCGGGCGGTCGAGCTGCTCCACGGCCGCGTAGAAGGCGTCGCAGTCCACGTGCACAACCACCTGCGACAGGTCCCGGCTGAGCTCGCGCTCGGCGATGTAGGCGTCGGCCAGGCGCAGATCGCGCGACAGGTCAAGTTTGTCGAGCCGGGCCTTTTTGGCCTGGATCCGGGCAATCTTTTCCGTCAAAATCTTGTCCTTTTGCTCCTCGCGCAGGAAGAACTTGGAGTTCTTGGAGGCATTGTAGATTATCTCCGAGACCTGGCCCTTGTCAGCTTTGGCTTTGTATGTGGGGAAATGACGGCAAAAAATGAAGCAACTGAGAACATGATAAACCTTTGTTTGATCCACAGAGTCCTGCCCGGCCTTGAGGAGAGACGGCCCCAGTAGCGAGTATTTGAGTGTTTCATGCCCCTTTTCCTCCTCAGGAGGCGGTTCACAACCCTTCTCGGCGTTATCGGACATCTCGCTTTTGCCAGTGGCCATCACCGCGAGTGAAACCTTGATGGGGAAAAATGCAGAGTGTGCAAAGACCAAGACAAGACTACGAGAAGCATTATCTCTCGATTTTTGAAATCATAATCCCTTGGATGCGAAGTGTTGTGCATGTTGGGAAGCAGTCAAGCATGCGAGCCTGCTGAGGTGACGCGCCTTTGTCCAAGTGGGGCTGTAAGCTACGCGCAATCATGTGACAACCCTCACCTTACCCTGCATCTGACCGGACCGAGAAGATGGCGGCTATCGACTCGCCAGGTGTATAGGTCTGGTCAAAATACAGAAATTAACACAAGGTGATCAAAATTAGCTAAATCGTTTGTTTCTTAGTACAGTAGTTGGACTTTGAAAAGTCCGCATAACTATCACAATGCCGCTGCGGCAAAGACTATATATAACCGGAGCAATACCCAACGCCACGCTCCTAACCCGATTCCAAAATATCCCAAACCCAAGCCAGTCGCCAGTAATACATGCTATCGCTCTGTACTCTTGAAATACCCAATCAAAGCTCTTATTCTTCACTTCATAAACCATTCCAACCCAAGCGACTTGTTCCAGTTCCCCGTCCTGCACACATCAAGCACCGTCTGTGTTCGCCCAAGTTGCCGACGGAACATGAGAAGCACACAACCTTTCCACAGGCGTTGCAGCCGCAAGCCTCGGCACCTCCGCACCCATCGCCGTCCACATCCATCATGCCGTCGTCGCTCCTCAAGCTGCTTCCACAGTCTTCGCAACTGGTCGACCCCAGGTCGGTACTGGGCGAGAAACTAGGCATCATTGTTGGTGCCTTTGAGCTCGTCCTAGGCAGGTTCCAGAAACTATGCAGGGATGTTTGTCTTGTTGCAGATGTTTGTTGTTGACCTTGATGCTGCGTCGATGCAAAGCTTGCTGGCGGTTGATAGTGTGCACGTTGTTGCACTTGTTGCAGGTGCTCGCTGGGAACATCCCTCGCCGAGTAGAGCAGTTCAAGAGTGTGTTCTATAGCAATCTTGTCAGATAGGAGTCACGAGAATTGCAACAAGATCACAGTTCAAAATACTTACGGTGCACTTCGTTCTCCGATGGCCGGTTGTCACGGTGACGCTTTATAGTGCGGCTGTTGAGATGTGACGGGTTGCTTGAACGCGTCGACGAGAAGGACAATCCAATTGGGGTTACGGGGAAGGCAAAATAGGCATCGCCTGGCCGAGGAGGCGAGGAGAGCTGACTGCTGAAGGACAGCTCGGATTCGGATCGCTTCCTTTTGAGAATCGCCATTGTAGAGCGGAAGGATGTAGAGGTAGGCTGATGTAGATGTGTATGTCGATATTTTCGCTGTTTGGAATTCAATGTTATTCAAGTTGAGTATTAAGTGCTTGATTGTTTAATTTGGACAAAGGTTGTTGCAATTGGTGGTTGAAGTTTTGATTACTTTGGATATGGGGGAAGCAAAAAGGGATTGCAATCCGGTTGTCCAGTGAGGACATACGCTCCACCTATAAAAGAAGCGGGAAGTGGTGCTGGAACACGGCCGAGTCGCGTAATACTTGGCGCGTCGAGTGGCTTGACGCGAAAATTCAATTAAGCCCTGTGGGGGCCTGACGGGGGCGAACCTTGCGCGTTGCTCCCCACCACGAAACTAGCGCAACCTGGGACGGAAAGCCGAGACAACAGTTTACCCATCATCTCATGTTGTGTGTAGTTCATCCCCTACCTAATTTTCACAACAAATGACCCGAAGCCCCCCTTGCCCTCAAAGACCTTTGTGAGCCCATCCTTGATACCGTCCAGATCATCAAACCCCACAATACTCGAGACAGCTTTGATCTTTCCCGCGGCTATCAGCTCGCCACACGCCTCCAGGTCACGGCGATCTCCCGGATGCCCAGAGACATAGTCCCTCTTGATGTTGGTTCCTCTGAGCTTCCAGTCGTACCACCACTGAAGCATGTTAAGCAGCCAAACAACCCAGAACGGCACCGTCTTCTCCCCAAGCACAAGCCGCAGTTGCTCAACCGTAGGTCCGGCAGCGATGGAGACCATGACCCCAGTCTGCCGCTTTAGCATCTGAAATGCTTGCGAGTTGTGCCATTGCGTGTTGTATACAAAGTCCACCTGCCCTCGCCCCACCTCCTTGATGATGGACTGCTTTTGGTAATCGAGCACCTGGTCCACCGCGCCCGGGAGGTGCTTCTCAACCAGAGACACCTTGGGCGTCGACACGGTGCTGATGACCCTGGTCGCCCCGTAGACGTTCTTTGCCATCTGCACCGCAATCGACCCCGTTGCGGAGAGCGCGGCAGGCACAAAGACTGTTTTGCCCTCGAATGACGTTTCTCCCATGAGCTCGAACGCGCGCCGGAAGGACTGGTAGGCTGTGACGGCACTGCCGAGTATGCCGGCGCATTCTTCAAAGGACAGATGGGGCGGCTTGGGCAGCAGCAGCCTCTCGGCCGTTACCGTGTACTCTGCCATCCATTTCTCGAACTGCATCGGAATCATTGGCCGTGTCCAGCTTCCACCCATGACCTCATCTCCGGTCTTGAAACTTTTGACATCTCTGCCGACCGCGACGACGACGCCGGAGCCTTCCAGGCCCATTGTCATCGGGAAGCTAGGGGTATATGCCATGTCAAAACGACTGGCCAGTTCGATTGACCATTGCTGAAACTCACCTCATGTTCGTTATGATGGAGAAGTCCCCGTTGGCCAATAGTGTCTCGCCTACCGTCTTGCAATAGGGTCACCGTGTTAGCTAAACCCCACCAACGCTGGCGGTGGTTCCTAATCGCATCTTACTGTTCCCGCGGCGTGAACACGGATCAAAACCTCATCTGGCTTGGTAATCTTTGGTGTCGGCACATCGCTGATGATGTAGCCTTTGGGCTTGCAATATTTGGGTGCGACGAGTGCCTTCATTCGACTGGGGATTGTAAGTGAGGCCATTTCTGAATGAGTACCTCGTAAAAACTTTATTGTTTGACTGGATGCAAACACAAATTACTGGTTGAAAAAGAGACCTATTTGAGACCAATTATTTATATGCGTTGGTCGTCGCCACTGCAGGCAGCAAGATGCTTCCGCCGGCTGTTGGTTCTGTTCGGCGCCGAAACACCGAAGCTTGGCATTAGCATAGTAAGATTGAAAGTGAGTGATATATATTCCAGCGGTTCAGCAATATATTAGCCGCCGAAGCTGACGACGTACACCACTACTCTATGACGCCGAAACGCCGATTGAGAAGGACGAGAAACCGAAGAACTTAACCATCAAACGTGAAAAATTTCGAAAGAAGCGAGCACACAAATTTGGTGACCCTGAGGTGTCCTATCTTTCCGCCTTGAATTATGGCGGAAGATTTCCCCTTCAGCACCAATTGATGCAAGCACCACGACAAAGCTTGTCGGCCTCAAGGCCTATATTCCGAGAAGCATTTGCCCCGGCCCTTGGGCTATTTTGGTCAAAGAAAATTGATCGTGAACTCAAAGCCGAGCTGACTGCTGGGTATTCCGAGCGGATTTCTCCGTTTCCCTCAGGTCGCCGAACGCGAAAGAGCTCGATCTATTGATTGATGGCCAGGTGAAGATGTCGAATCTGTTCAGTGTCAGAAAGGAAGTCAATAAATCAACAGCATCATGACCATGAACCATGACGCTGAATATTGCGTCCACCGTCCCAAATTAGGACTTTCCAAGGTGTCCAACGTCCCCAGGACGGCAAAAGCCGCAATGAAACCTGCGAGACCTACTGCCGACCAGCAACGGGAGGCAGCCAAGTCCAGATGAAGATATCCTTCGGCCGGCTCTCTGGGCGGGACTAAAGTCGGGTATCTGCTTCCATGTCGGTGTTGCCTGGAACCGCACTCTGGCAATAAGTCGCCTGTTCCTCCGTTAGAGTGCTGGATGAGCCAAGGAGCGGGGCTTTTTCGGGCGATGCCGATTGTCCTGTGGCGGCCTGATCTCGCTTTTTTTCACAAAGGGCTTGCTCTTTGGACTGATTCTCAAATCCAAGCTGCAGGTTTGTTCTTTTGCCGCCACTTTGCTGGGCTCCTTTCTAGGAAATATACTGTTGCTTGCGTGAATGTTTCCTGTACAGCCTTCCCCATGTCGCCAATTCCGTGGGGACGGGGAGGGAAAGTAAGCTGATGGCAAGCATCGAGCTGAGAGCGGCCCGCGGGATCAACTATCCGTGACCAACTATTTTGTTTTAGCTGGCTTTATTCTAAGTCTTGGAACGAGGCACAGCCCCTGTTTTGCTTGGTAGGAGAGAAGGGTTGTTTCCAATATTGTTATTCAGCCCAACGCCCACCACTCTACCTCAGTATAATGATATCATGCCGAGAAATTGTCTACGGCTGCTCGCCTGGCAGCGATGGTAAATGTAATTTGATGTTTCGGGTGCTTGAGGTCTCACTCCTGATTGATCATCGATTGAGTCTCTGAAAAGTCGCAAGCGCACATTTCAACATGACACGAAGATGACATAACTGTGGTAGCAGCCGAAAGTCCCAACATATTGCCGGCTGTTTTGTTTTGCTGAAAAATGAAGAATTAAGTTCACCGTTTTTATCATCATCTCGGTGCAAAAACCAAAAGCATTGATTGATGATGGGTGGAGACCATAGTCATAGACCGGCTGTATGACTTGAGCGATTTCACGCCTTCGGACAGCAGCAAAAGACGTGCCTTCAGCGCATCAAGAATGTTCGAGCTGATACGCTTTGGCAACGTCCTTCAAAATGTTCTCAACGACAGCCCCGTCTTTCTCAACGTCGACCCTCCAGCTGCTAACCGCCAGACGAATCGCCGGGCTTCCCTGCCACGACGTCGGGCTGACATACATCTCCCTGGTCTCATTTATCCTCTGCACCAGTGTATTATTCAGCCCGGTATCCCTAGCACGGAAGAGTACGATGATGCCGACCGTTTCCTCCTGATCCAGAAGAAGCTCGTACTCCTCTGAGGCGTGCACAAAGGCGGCAACCCGACGTGCCATCCGCACCATGCGCGCAAACATGTCTGACATGCCTTTTCTGCCCTCGCTAATAAGGACGGCGTACACTGGAAGCGCGCGGAAGCGACGTGAGTTCTCGATGCCAATATCAAGCGGATTCTGGATTGTTCCCGACCCAGATGGGGGCAGATAGGCTGCGTTGGGGTTTCGGAAGACCTCGCTCTGTATTGTTTGACTGCGGGTCAGGAATATGCCACAGTCATACGGCTGTCATACTCGCAAATAAGGTCAGTGACTTGCCATGTCTCTCGCATAGGTCCATAGATTCGCAACAAAAAGGGATCTTACCACGTTGAGAAGTTTGTGTCCATCTGCTGTGATAGAAGATGCAAGCTCCAGGCCAGCAACCCCTTCATGCAGCCTAGAGAACTCGGGTGTCTGGGGTAAAGCACGGGCAAATATACCAAAGGCACCATCCACGTGTATCCAAGCCCCGTACCGGTCCGCTATAGCCCTCAACTTCACCATGTCTTCTCGGGAGGAAGTGGCGTAGCCGCTGGTGTTTACCTCTCCAGCACTGACAGCGATAATGGTTGCAACACCGTCCCGGGCGGCTTCCCTCTCTACAGCGGCGATGTCAAGACGAAAGGGCTCAGCCTGACTCAGGGGTAATGCTTTGACTGAGTTTCTTCCAAGGCCTACAATCGAGGCAGCCTTGTACAGGGAGCTGTGTCCCATGCTGGTGAGGATCTGAATCTCGTGGACTCCAGCTTTGATACACGCCTGAACCAAGCCAAGATCACCCACAGAGTTCTTCTTTGGATCTATCCCGGCGGCCGCCAACCGCTGCGAGATGACGGCCTCCCGCCCGCAAGCCAAGCCCAGCACATTCGAGGCGGTTGCACCTGTCGTGAAAATCCGCCCAGGCCACTGTTCCGACTCCAACCCCAGCAGTGACGTGACCATACCCAGCGTGGCATCCTCAACAGCCGTGGTCACAGTATCGGATGGTAGGTGGACGTGCACATTCTGGTCCAAAGCGCTGACGATATTGTCGGCGGCCTCGGCGACCGGAAGCGCTCCACCAGTCACGAAACCATAGTATCGTGAGCTGAGACTCTGTCCATTCAGGGCCGGTACGATGTCGTCGTTGATGTGCCTCAAAGCGGCTTCGGATCCTAAGCCTGACAGATACGACGGAGAATCAGGCCTTGGGAGCGCCCTGGTGGCCTTTTCCAGGGCACTTGTAGACGGTGTCGTCGTGGACTCGCGCCTGCCCACGGACCGACGCAGTGTTGAGTATGCATCGGACAAAAAGCGTGACTCAGCCTGCCACTGCGGGGAGTTGCATATCAGCCTGGACTCGGCGGGGCCAGCTTGCGGCTCTGACATTGCTTTTTGAGTCTTTGTCTCGGTGGTAATCACGGCCGAAAGACACACCAAGGGAGTAGATCGCGAGAGCGCCCCAGAGATAGTTGATACTGTGGTTATTCAACGGTCAGGCGGAAAACGAGTCGCTGCTTTGCTTTCTATTTGTCTGAGAAGTGGTGTAGAAGTCAAGTTGGGGCGTCTCGAGCGATACACATGTCCTTTACCATTTTGTCTAGCCCAAAACATAGCATCGGAATAAAATCAAAGTTGCTGACGCAGTGGAGACAACGTATCCCGCGAAATTGACACCTTTGCGGGATATGAATGGCATGTTTCCATCCACTGTCAGCAGAAGGTAGGGCAAGTCTTAGGTTCGGGATTTGATTGCATTGCGGTGCTTCAAAATCCTCAGTACAATTTAATTTGTGCTCTGTGATTCTGCGGTGTAAAGTCAACATATTGGGGTTCGTTGCAGGGATGTGGGGTGAATCTGTGGGCCCATGGAGTTACAGCACTCGCTTGCCTGGCATCCACCACTTATTGGATTTGTACTTGCCATATTTGGCAGACCTGGACGATATGAGGCCTAGGCTCAACCCCGCATAGCGCTTTCGTTGACTGTCCATTGGCGCGGGTGCATTACACTAAATTAATTTTTCTCACACAGACATTAGAAACATGTGGTTTACGTGCCTTAGTGCCAACTACCGAATGCCTGTCCTTCAGTGACAGACAACTCACCCACGCACTCACCCACTCACTTACTCGTTCATAGAGAGACCGAGTGAGTGGTTCAAGGTCCCGGCCGCTACGGCTGCTTGCGTCTTCTGGATTCTAATCTAATCATTGAATTTATCGGCGCATCAGAAGGATCAACCATTAGGAACCGATAGGCGTTGCCAAGGCAGGGGAGGGGAAAATATTAGAAAGAATTTCAATGTGCGTACCCTGTACGACGGGAGCGAAGTACGCAAACCAAACAACCCAAACCAAGCACGCTTGTCTGGTAGATCAACCCTTTACTCGGGTGCCGATAGAGGGAACGTGCATCTGACCCTTCTCACTGGGATCCAATCGAGGGGTAAGTAATCAGATATGACACCACCAGCCCGGCACCGGGACGGCAAGCGGTTTCTTTTTGGGATTTGGTCAACCTATCACAACTAAGCACTGATCTATCGGAGGCAAAACCCGACCACAAACCCAAGACAAGACAGGGAGATACCGCAGGGACGACCCCTTCTAGTTTTCCGCGAGTCTCGGCTTGAAGCGACCAAATTCCACCCCTGAATCCCAAAAAAAGAAATATGTACAGCTAAGCTTGCCGCAGAGCTTGGGAAAGAAGATAGGTGCTCGGCTTTGTTGACCAGCTTTTTTTCCCCCTCCAACCAGCCGTAGTCCCACCACAATTTCTTCTGCAGCTCGTCTGGGTCCAGTTCTCAATCATATTCCCCAGCACATACCCTTTGGAGGCCTTGCAGATCATGCAGTCACCCCTCAGCGTATGTTCGGCGGAGCCAATGAGTTTGCTCCAAGTTTATGGAGGGGTAAACAGCATATGCGCAAACAAGCCCCGGCTTTTTCATTTGCTCACGACAACAACAGATAAACAATAAACATAAGGAAAAGGTTCTCTTGGCAAGTATTATCTTCCCTGTTAATTCTTATGGTGCCAACTTATTTGTATGGGAAAACCTGACTCTTGTCGAAAAAAAAAACCCTGAATTTGTAATCACTATGCTGTTGAAAGTTGCAAACAAGTAGCATAACTTAGTCGCAGTCAGACTCAGTCAGCCCAGTAGATACCCGAGGAATGCTTGGTTTTTTCCGTTCTTTCTCGAGAAACCAGTTTGACGGAATGATACTTCCGGCGACATTGCTTCAGATCAGGGCTTGACCGCCGACCTGTGTCGCCTCTCGGCTATTGGTTAACATGTCAGCGTCCCAGAGAACAGAGTGACCCTCTTGTTTCTCGAGTCTCCACACCGACCAAGCCGGCACCCGTTCTGCAGGGTACCAGACTGTCGGATACGACGTTCTGGGACGTTTCTTTTGCTTCTCGTTTCCATCCTCGTTCTCTCTCATCAGCTTCGATCCAATTTTTCTTTTTTTTCATCCTCTTTATTGGAGGGTAGGCTGTGCTTCCCAAAACCCGACGGACTTGACTGGGGTTTTAATACAAAAAGCCTCGAAGAGTCCGTTGTCCTTGTTATAGAGCCACCTCGATGCTTTTTGCCACAGATTTTGTTTTCAAGTCGATCGATCTTCCTTGGACCAATCTGCTGTGACACCATTTCAAGATAAAAACAAAAGCATTGGGACTGGCTGCTGTTGTATTTCTGATTTTGCACCAGCATTTTCTTTTTGTCGGTCGATCCAGCATTGCTTGATCTTTTGCTACACTGTCCATACGCCATCCCACTGGCCTTGTAGAACGCTCCAAAAGTTCTGTCATGGGTGATTTCCCATTCACGATGAATTCGGTTATGCCATCCAATGACATCAAGGTTTGAGGAGTCTTTCGCTTCACTTTGTTGCCGAGTTCTACCCGCACACATGCTTATACGTGTTGTGAGATTGCGCAAAGTATGGAGAGGAAAATCGCGCATCTTTATCGTAAGTACTACCTAGTCTAGGCAGTATAAGTTTTCAGGACTCGTGGAGCTGACAAATAAAAATAAAATGAAAACCCAGGGACTCCGATACCACTGAGGACAGCTTTAGGGAGGTCCGCAGAGAGAATGGAAGGACTTACCACTCGTTTCGTGCAGGGTGTAAGTATCATGGCTCAACAAAAAACCCTATTATCGGACTTCAATATAGGCGCCATTATAGTGACAGCCTATAACATCTTGTGACCCGGATATTGACGAATCGAACCCTCAATCCCCCAAAATAGCCTACCCATTTCCCAACGATGACGCGGAAACGGAAAGGTTAAAATTTCAATACGATATTATAACCGAAGTACTCGGTCGCAATTATTTTGCGCCATTCACACAGGATAATCCTCCAACCCGGGTTTTGGACATTGGTACAGGACCTGGACAATGGGCCATAGAGATCAGTGACGAATTTCCAGAGGTAGGACAGAAGTTTCTCCCCCTCGTTATCCATTGTTATTTACACAAAGGATAACAGTAACTAACCTGCTGTCCGACAGGCCGAGGTGATTGGCACCGACCTCTCACCAATACAGCCAAACGAAGTGCCCGAAAATTGCTACTTCTACGTCGACGACTCGTAAGCACCTTGGCCTGGCTCTACTTCTATAATTCAGATAATTGGGATGAGCTGAAGTGTATCTTGAGATCTAACAAGAAACAAAAAACAAAAACAAAAACCTTGTTTGACAAACAACAGCTCTGAAGAATGGGACTTTGGCTTCCAGTTCTCCTACATACACACCCGGCTCACCTTTGGCTGCTTCTCCGACATGCGGACGCAGGTCATCGACCAGGCGCTGCGCAACCTTAAACCCGGAGGCTGGCTCGAGTGCCAAGAGCTGGACCCGATCGTGGCCTGCGACGACGGCACCATGCCGGCCGACTACTCGCCAAAGCAGCTGACGCTGGCCCTGGAGGCGGCCTCCCGGATAGCCAAGCGGCAGTTCACGTGTGCGCCGCTCATCCGCGGCTGGCTCGAGGAGGCCGGCTTCGTCGACATTCAGCAAAAAGTCTTTAAGCTGCCCGTCAACGGCTGGGACGTCTCGAGTCCGCGCGCCAGCGAGCTCGGCAAGATGTGGTTTGATAACCTGTCCAGCGGTCTCGGAGCTGTCTGCACGGCGTTGCTGCATCGGCACGCGAACAGGCAGGTTGAGGAGATTGAGGTATGCGTTTTGGAGTCTTGATCTTTCTGCTGTTGGGAAACGGGAAAAGTTTCCTTGCCACTACCTGAAACACACCGGTCGACTAACAACTACTCTTTTTCATCCTGCAGGTGTCGCTGGTTGACGTTCGGCGACAGCTACGGTCTCAAAACGTACATGCCTATCATTCACTTTATGTGGTTTGGGGCCGAAAGCCTTTCGAGGGCGAGGTGACTTGTTGATGATAGCGACTTGATGTCGTGAAATGCGGCTGAAGCAGCAAAGTTTGAGCGTGAATGAGAAAGCGATATGCTTTAATCGCTCTGGGCATGCATGGTATTGCTTTCAAAACTTGGACGTGGTGGGTTGTGTTTGACTTGAAATGACGGAACACGGGACGCAGGACATGCACAGATATTACCAATGACATAATCGCCCTCATGCGGGAAAGATAAATACAGAAGAAAAGGAAGAAGAAATGGCAAGAATAGACAGAAAAATTTGTCAAGACCACTTTGGACGATCCTCTCGCTTATTTCCATGTTGTCTAAGCCAGTCTGAAGTGCTTACCGCCTTGGCATCATTTGCTCGTCTGTGTAAGGACCAACCGGGAAATGCTCATTTAAATGGCTTTTCTCAAGGTTCTGGGGGAAAGCCAATGGCAAATGAACGGATCTGCAGTGAACGCATCCAGTGTATGTTCGGCGACGGGGTGATTACCCGCATTTGATCCAAAGTAACATCTCATGTGTTTTTTTTTTTTTTTTTTTTTTCGCTGATCATGGACTGTCCAGGTGCTACAGCGCGGCCGTGCGTCTGATAATTATATTTTTGTTCCCCGTAGTTGGCGCTTGTTAAGCCAGGTGGACGTTCGGATTGAGAGGAAAAGTGGTCTTTTGTTTAGATAAACAAAGAAAAAGTCAAGAAAAAAAAATGAACTGCGCTTCACCGAACGTGTCTTGCGGCGACATCTTAGCCCTAGGCTAGGATCTGAAGTTTTTAGAGAGTTTCACGGCGTTTGAACGGTGTTGAGGCGGTATGGAAATTCCATGTTGCAAACACCTACGTCAGTGCTTTGTTAAGTTTGGTCAGCTCCCCTGAAAAGCCTTCTTTTTTTTTTTTTTGCTGGATTAGGGTGACTGATTGGGTTTTCGACTTTTTTCCCCCCTTCTTTGTATGTTGTTGACCTCTGTCTCTCTTCTTGTTTTCACCTACCCACTTCCAAACGTTGTGGCGCGCTATGGGACATCGACACCCAGCTAACAGACAGATCGCGTGCTAACATAGATCGATACGTTGCAATAAGTTAAATACTAAATACGTGTTAATAAACTTACTCGACTCAGCATCCTTCCCTAGTACGCAACATGCCAATAATCATACAGCCCCTGACCTCGTAGTATCCTCCTGTGGTTGGCAGCCTTGTGGGCATCAATGTCGATCAGTTCTACTTTCATCTTCGATGTACTCGAACACGATTGTCGGTCGGATTGAACTTGATAAATGTACCTACCCAACGGGATGTTTGGACTTTCATGAGATCAACCGACAGTTGACGTACGTGGTACTTTTAGTGCTGTTTCCAATATCAACTACTGTATTCCATCTGGGCAGGATGAGATCCTTTGCTTGGTTGATTACCACGTACATAAATTTTGCTCACTGTAGTTCCTGGTAAATCAAGCAATGGAACTCGCATCGCTCATTAAATTAAACATTAAACCCTGGATTTACCAATTTTCTGTCCTGATTCGTTCAATCCCACCCAACCTGATTAATCGCCTCCCAAGTGCAGCTTGGGCCGAAGCAGGCCAGATAAGTCCGAGAACAAGGCACCCCTCCTCCGATGATACCAGGCCCCAGTTCGTTCTTGCCCCATGCCCATTCCCCCCCAAACCACGGCCGCTAAACTGAACCGGGCTAAGCCCCAAAACTTGTGGAAATCCACACCTGTTTTTGACTTCAACTCTTCCAAAGCCTCTCGCGGTGCCCTGCCCCCTCGAGGAAAGCAACCAGTTTCCATTCGTTGCCTTGTCGTCATCATCACAACCGACCGTAGTCATCATCCTTCGACCTTGCCCCCCTCGACGACCGATTAGCAGAATAAAGACCTCTCCCCTCCAGTGCCGCCGTTCAACCGGCCGACCGAACCCGCGACCGAGCCGTGAGCAACCATGTCAGGGGCACAAAGCAAGCGCCAGGCGGCGCGGAACGAGAAGGTCCTGCAGGAGCTCGTCCAGGGCGTGCCGGGCAACAATCTTTGCGCCGATTGCCACTCTCGAAACCCAGGTACGAATGCTTTCTTGGGCAGCTTATTTGTTTGACTTGGCCATCGGTCTTTTTGATTTCTTGTCAACTAACAATCGACCTATACAACAGCTTGGGCATCATGGAGCGTAAGAACCTAGAGCACACCCTCCTGACCGGCGCGCCTTGCACATTTCCACCAAGACGCGTATACAGAAATCCGAACACGGGAACTGACACTCACTGTTCTCATCATAGCTTGGTGTCTTTTTGTGCATGCGTTGCGCCGCCATACATCGCAAGCTGGGGACACACATCTCGAAAGTCAAGTCCCTGAGCATGGACAGTTGGTCCAACGAGCAGGTCGATGTGCGTGCAATACCGACACCGAAGCGTCCCTTTTTCTGTATTCGAACATACTAACCACCCTCCTCTTGTGCTCCAGAACATGCGCAAGGTCGGCAACGCCACTTCAAACAAGATCTACAATCCCCAGAACAAGAAGCCCCCTGTCCCCATCGATGTCGACGAGGCAGATTCGGCCATGGAACGATTCATTCGGCAAAAGTATATGAACAACTCGGTAGCGAGCGCGAGGCGGCACAACACAGGCAGCACCGAATCTGATGAGACTCCTCCCCCGCTGCCGCCAAAGACCCCCAGCAGGTTTGGGTTCCGTTCCGCCTCTTCTATCTTTCCGCTCTCGTCCAAGGCAAAGAAGGATGCCGACTCGTCCCGGCGACCTCCTCCCTCGCCACGAAGCTTCGACGACCATACAATGCCCGTCTCGCCTAGAGGCAGGCCGTCGAAACCATTCGGGGCGACGATTCAACATGACAACCAGGACGACGTGGAGCATAAGCTAATGCGGCTGAGGGATATGGGCTTTCTCGATGAGCAGCGGAACTCTATGGTGCTTCGCGGCATGGGTGGAAATCTGGAGAAGACGATCGAGGCTCTGGTTAGACTGGGAGAAGGGTCTGCCGGGTTGTCCGTGGCTCGGGAAAAAGTCACACCGCTCAAGCGATCATTGACCCCGGCATCATCCCATTTAAGCATTCCGCAGTCAGCCACATCCCCGTCAGGATCGTCAACGAACCCTTTCGACATGTTGGACATGCTGCCTGCCCAACCCCAGTCGTCCCAGTCGACGGGTACGCTGCAGAACAAGAACCCGTACAACAACACCTCCACGAACCCTTTCGGAGTTCCAAGCCAGCAAAATCATGGTCTCGAGCAGGCTCTCCAGAACATGTCACTCTCGGCACCGCAGCAACCGCAATCCTTGTTCCCTAATCATACCGGAGGCGTCTCTGCCTACAACCAGGGGCAACAACCGCAGCAGCAGGACTACAACCCGTTTCACCAGATGCAGCAGAGCCCACAGGCATACCAGCAACAGCAGGCAGTCAACGGGCAGATGCCACAAATGCCCCAGAACATAGCACCAACGGCATTCAACAACCACCAAACGTACCCTCCTGTGACGCAACAACCAATGCCGACAGGTTCCAATCCCTTCTATCAACAGCAGCAGCCAGCGTCCCTCTCTGTCAACACTGCTGTTGGGATGGGGCAATATGCAGGGAATCCCTTCATGGCTAAATCGCCGACCCGAGTCCAATCGCCGACGACTCTGACTCAAATTCCCGAGCAGACTCAGCAAAACTTTTACCACAGCGCAACGGCAACACAGCCGCCGTGGGGCTCACAAGCTCCCGCGATGCTTTACTCGACGCCATTAAGTGCTCCCGTACAGTCGCAGACTAACAATCCCTTTTTCGTGCCGCAACAGCAACCCCAGCAGCACAACATGGCTCCGAGACCAGACACGGCGTCAATCATGGCCCTGTACAATAGCTCCCCAGCACCACAACCAGCGTCAAATCCGTACCAAACGCAACAGCAGCTTTCGAACCAGGGTGGCAACATGCCCCTGACCTCCTCTCCCGGCCAGTTTCAGCAACAGCTGCAGCAGAACCAACAAAACTTCACAGCTCAGGCACCAACGAGGGCATTGACCACGCCGGCCCTCTCATCTGGTAACAAAAATCCGTTCATGAGCATGGCGGGCGGCGCAGCCGAGGTCACGGCACCTTCGGGCGCCAGGAGTAGGGACAGCGTGTTGGCCCAGGGACTAGAGTGGACGAATGGACGGCACAGCCCAGACGCGTTTGCCAGCCTCAGCGCCAGGACATAAGGGGCTGCCTGTGGGGGACGGCTGGATGAGCGGCACGCACTGGGGACGGTAATAGACTGTCTTGAGGGGCGATACGTAATGTAATGAAGGCTTGGGTGGAATGGGAGGACTTGAGCGGCTACGGGCCGAGCTTACCGGTCGATCTGGAATGCTTGTGCCATTGTGTTAATTCTAAGCAAAACTGTGAAAATAATTAGGCTCAGGCCCTTGTATATACACGCTGTACTCTTTTTTGTTTCCCGCGTTTGGAAATGCACTTGCGATTTTGCCATGATGAACCTCTTACTAGAATTAGACGATAACAGCATAGCACATGTTTACCGGCTATAAAGTCTTTTTGAACAGCGACCAAGATCTTATTGTATTGGCGCAAATCAGACAGAATTGCGCCCTTGCTGGCCCCACGTAAGCTCAGATATACACTTATAAGATTTCAGACGGGCAGATGGACAACATGCCAATGCCAAGACCATAACCCAGACTTATCTATATCACATTATAATACAGAGTCATGTATTCCCTGCATATAGGGGCACGACACTCGCATCTTCCCATCTTCAACAACAACCGCCACCTCTCATATAACAAGGATCCAAGGCGTGCTCATAGCCTCCACTCATCATCCACCATCAACCCGCCGCCCGCGATACGGACGTATCAAACCTTCTCCCACTCCACAGAAGCACCGCAATCCTCAGCACGTACACCCACGCCCCAGAGCCTCTCCAGCATGCGATCCCGATGGTCCACCAGCGCCGGGGCCTCAGCCACCAGCGCCTCGGCGAGCGACCTGTCGCCCCACGGCAGCGAGAGCAGCAGGTGCGTGTAGGCAAAGACGGCGGCATCGAGCAGGCCCGGGCCGGCGGGGCCGGCGAACCACGGCCGTGCGTCGCGCCCACCGTCGTCCTCCGGAAGCAGCTCGGCGCTCAGGCTCGCAAACGCCCTCGCCGCGTCGGCGCGCAGCGTCTCGGCCGCGGGACTGTCGACGCCGTTGTGCGACGCGGCCAGCTCGGCGTGCGCGGCGGCGCGGAGCTGCGCGTGGAGCGCACGCTGGGCCAGCGCAGAGCGGCTCGCTGGGGACAGGTACAGCGAGGTCAGGAGCTGGGTGTTGGCGGGATCGAGATACAGGGCGTGCAGCCAGGCGCGGCGGATGGGGTGGTCGACTAGCGAGGTGTAGAGGGCTTCGGATTCCTTGGTCAGGGTGCTGGTGGTCGGTGGTTCTGACTGTTGGTTTTGTTGCGAGGTGTTGTTGGTTTTGGTGGCGGCTGCGGCGTAAGCTTGGAGTTTGCTTGCCGGTATTGGTGTGGGAGAGGATGGCGGGAGGAGGAAGGGGAGAGCGCCGGTCGGGGATGCGTGGTTCGTCGACGGCAGGATTTGGACCTCGACGCCTGCTATGCGAAGGAATGTCTAGTGCAGGCAGAGAGATGTGTGTCAGCATTGTTTGTGGCAATGGTCAAAGTAGAAGAGAACAGCATACTCACCTGCCACTTGAGGCAAGTAGGGTTGAAGCTAGGCCGGCCCTTGGCGGCATCCTCATCGGAGATGAAGACGTACAGCGTCGGCAGACTGCTGCTGCCGCTGCTGTTGCTCTCGCGGGGCCGAGGACATCGTGCAGGGAGGTCGTTGGCCGGGTATGTGTAGAGCGGGAAGCGGGCAAAGAGTCTCTGCAGGGGTGCAGGGATGCGGCCTGGGAAGAGGGTGTATCCGGGAGGGACGGCGGCGGACGACGCGGAGGCGGCCGAGGTCTTGGGCGGTGTGCCCTGTGCCGGTTGCTGCTGTTGCTCTGCCATCCTGAGCTCTCTGGAGGTAGCTGTTTGTTTATGGGCGACTCAGAGCGATGGTACCTATCGCATTAGCAAAGCGATTGTTTTGGCGGGTGGGGGCTGTAATTCAATTCTCGCCACCGCAAAGGACTAGAACCCCGGTGACGTCCGGCATTTTCTGCCGTTAAGTTTTTTTTTTTTTTTTTCCTTGCTCGGCGGCGCCGGCCATGTTCAACCCCCGGATGCTTTAGTGGGGTATGGCCCCGGGAGGATCCACATGCGGCCCCATAAAACCCTGCTGCGCGTACCGGAATTACATGCACATGCTTGAACTTGACGAGGTTCGGATCGAAGAAAGGCATCTTAGTTAAAGATTCTGTAAAACTTTGCTGTCAAGGATATATTGACAGGGTGCCATATTCAGGCGTTTGGACGTCAGTACGAAGTAGGTTTTGTTTCGCTTACATGCCAGCGGCCTTCTTTCCATGCGTAGACAGGTACTGTAGTAGTTTCTTGACATGTTGAAGGCCAGAAAAAACACACCCAGGTCCAAACGTTGGCCAAATTCCGATTATTCCCGGCGCGGGTAACTATTCCGGGCAATTTAAAAAAAAAAAAAAAGCCCACCTGATGATACCCCATTGCGATCATGTGTTCTAGTCAGGTCAATGCATCCGTTATATGAACAAGGCATCAAGATTTGCCTGGCAAGCTTCCAACCCATCTTTTCCTTCTTTTCCAAATCAAGTAGGATATGCGCCCAAGGGGGGTCAATTGGCAGTACCCGTCAGTGGCTGCACGAAATACTACCGTAAAATCGAACAGCACAAGCACAGTTCGATTCCTAGGGTGACATGGAGGCTAGACCCGAAACTATGCTTTGCGGCAAGCGGGTTTTGTGGCCAATTAGCATGTGCTTCAAATGCATGTTTTTACATTGGGAATTTTTATTTTTCAGTGTTCAAAACATTATTTCTTCATTTGGTTCGTTCTTCCTTTTTTTTAAACCCCTCACCAACTGAAAAATCAAAATCCCTTCCTCTCAACTCAAAAAGCGGTCAGGAAAACTTTTCCGACTCATTTTATATTCTGCTACCGTCAGATCGGGTACCGGGTAAATGTTCAGCGACGGTGGTTCTTCGGTGAGTGAATGTTGTTATTTGCCAGGGTACCTTAAGAAGTGCCGAGGAAGAGAGAGAGAGAGCCAGAGAAAAAAAAAAAAAAAAAAAAAAAAAGGATGGACATGGCCTTGCATGGATACACGAAAACAGAATCTGTGTGGGGAATAGAATGGCATAATGTATTTGGAGTTTCTGGTCAGGCATGTTGGCACAAAAATAAAGGGACCAACCAGCAAGACCAGTTAGTACTTTGCCGGTACAAGCGGCTCTTTTTTAGAGTCAGCCTGAAAACGTCCTTGTTGCGTGCTTGGGGGTTCCTTGACGTTGTCCCACAAATAGTCGTCCAATCGTTTTACTATGGTAGAACTGGGAACGCTTGCACAAACTTTTTACGTTTGCGGTGCCTCCCCGCAAAACCCCACACATGGTGCTGCCACCAGGCGCTCTTGGGTGCGCCCCTGCACCCAAGTACCTGGCAAGTACCCAATCCTTGGGCGCTCCACCATTCGGCGCTGGCTTGTCTTTAATTCCTGCCTGGGCATGACGCTTTCATCCGCTATTTCATTAGCGATCAAGTCAACGGTGGAGGGATAGGATAGGGAAAATAGGAACACAAGAGAATCATGTTAGGGATGATGTACATCAACGCCCCGTCAAAGTCTAATGAAAGCTGCCTCGGTCATATGATTTAGGTACTCGTTTCTAAGCGGATCTCTGGGCCAGCGGAGCTTGCTCGGTCTTTTGATGTAGAATTGGACTTTTTTTTTCTTCCCTTCTCCGGTTTTTTTTTTTTTTTTTTTTTTTTTTTTTTTTTGTTGTAGAAATTTCTTCTACAGGACTTCCGCTTCTCTTCATAAACCCATCTATCCGTTGGTTCGAACGGAATCAAACTTCCCTTCCCATTCTGCATATTCCAAGTTACTCCGTACTGTACACAACAACCTATTCCACCACCCACACCATCCCGCGCAGTGCCGCCTTTGGCACCACCAACCGTTATCGATCCTACCCATCCGCTACGCCTCCCGCGCCCCCAAGTTGCTGTCTTGACAAACAAGAGGACACCAAAAAACTATTATTATCCCCAAGCCGCATCTCGATAGGTTGGAGGACATCCTTATCGTTTTTGTCCACCTGCATAGTATCTGCCTACTTACGGAGTACTCGTTGTCATTTTTTTGCTTCTCTTTCGGTTAGGTCTTGGGCCTTGCCGCAGCAACTTGAGAAAATCGTCAAAAGAAAAAGCAAAAAAAAAAAAAATCACCAGTGGCTTTTCTTTCCTTTTCTTTTTTTCTTCTTTTAACCGACCCATTCAGTCGGCACTGGCTCAAAAAAGGCGTGGGGTCCATTGAACACAAAACTTCCCACCTTTATCATTCGGTCATAGTCCCGACTCTGTCGTACTGCCTGCTCTCCCTTCTCTCCGTATTCTTATCTGGCACCACAACCCCGGTTTCGAGGACCTGAGCCGAGATATCCAAGAGCCATAAGAACCCACCCACTTACTAGTATCCCATCGTCGGGTAAAGTCGTGTCACTTTTCTTCTTTTTCCTACTTAAGAAGTTGAGCTCTCCGTCGAACCGTTTCCGGCTTTGGTCACATCCTTTGTTCTCAATCTATCGCCTACTCTGGGATTCACCAGTAATCACTACGGAATATAACATCCACTACAACAACTTGTTCTAGTCGGGTAAAACCATTCAAACACACCAAAATATAAACCATGGACGCCTCACGATCAACACAACAAGTCCCCTCGACGAATTCGACCTCGGCAAGAACCTCGCCTGCAACAACGCAGCACGTACCCGTCTACCAGCAGCCCACGGCCTCGCCCGTCCAGTCGAGCCAGTCGACCGAGCCGTTCCTCAAAGACTTCACCCTCATTGCCGAGGCAGCTAGGAGAGCGCAGATGGGGATCATGGTCCGGGACCTTGAGAGTTTTGGACTCTCGTAGGTCACGCCAACCTATGCAAAGCATTCTCTTCCGATCAATGTTCTTTCATCCTACCAAATCGAAGCATCAAGGGCGGACTCCGCCGGGACCAGTCAGCAGCCAGTCAGCGATGGCCCTCGAAAGGGTGGTTAATCTTTTCGTCGTCATCGCGCCTTGGAAAAAAATTTCTTTTTCTTTTTTTCTCATTCCTCTTACTCCATTTCTCCTTCGCGGGAGAATTCTCGGCATCGGGGTAGCGGAACCGACGACCATATTATTTCGCTTCCCTGCTTCGGCTACCCTCCCTCTCTTTCTCCAACGAGGAGAGCGATGACGGAAAGTGGAGCTCACACTTTGGGATTCTTCTGGAAAAGAAAACCCTGAAATCAATCTTGCACCGATTTTGGGAGACCGAGGAGAGAAGGGAAAGAAAGGATGTCGATCCACAGAGCCCCATTCTCAATGATTACCCAGACTTGGGGGAATGTATTGAGTGGGGAATGATAACGAGAAAGGAAGGGCCTTGGCTGGGCGACGACTCGACATGTTTTGTCCCGACCCGACCGTACACTTATGCGACCCGGAAACTGAAACTTCCAAGCGCACACACACAGCATCAACATCAACATCATCGTCATTGTCACGACTCGTCTTCTCTTTGTCTTGCTCTTTTCTTTTTTTTTTCCTCTTTTTTTTTTCTTCACAAGAAGGTTCTTGCTTACTAATCTTTTTTAATTGTTTCATTCTTTACCATTTGATATATGGCATCGCGACTCTGCTGTCGTCGGATGCAGCAAGACTTTTTTTTTCTCACTTGTTTTTGCAATAACGCTCATAGAGCTGGGAGTCATTGGCGTTGGGAAATAATATGGGAAATACCACGGGCAAATGTTGATTTGCGCAGGCCATTCATAGGCTGATCAAGACAGGCTTTATTTTACGCTGCATTGTGTTTTTGTTTGTTCTTTGCTTTTTCCTCTCATATGGTGATGGAATAAAATTTCCGAGGCGGCCGGCCCACCTGCCGCGTGTGCTTGTATGTGCGCGTGGCCCTGGGAAGCCGTCTTCGTGTTAGACATTGCGGCTTCGAATGGCTTGAAAGCCACCTGCAGATTAGGTTAGAACTAGCTGGGGGTGCGCAAGGACGGAGTAACGAATCATTTTCAGCCCTCCCAAGCCGGTGGATTCGATGTTAGTGTTGCTGCTGTCATACTGTATATGGCCTGGACTGTCTAGAGTACAGTACAGCACAGTAACCGTCGGTGTAGATTCAGAGTCTAGTCCAGTCCAGAATGATTGCTGGTTCTAGTCTGGCGGCTGATTAGTCCTACGAGCGCAATTCTGTACGGTACAGAGTTTAAATGTTTTATCAAACACGAGTTTATTGCTACAAAATCATCACAGGCGCAACTCAAAAGATATAAGAAACGATTCCATTGGAGATCTTGGTCGGGTTACCCAAGTTATTCATCGTGATACTCCTCCTTGACTATCTATCTTTGGTCTTCGTGCAAATAGCGCTAGACACATGCGTGCATCCAATCGCGCCACTTCCAAGCCTGCAAAGCAAAGTGATTGATTGATAATCCAATCCACAGGCCATTGAGGTTGCAACACTCTCAGTTGCAATATGGATCCACAAAACTTACCCCAAGAGAACGTCATTCCTTCCGGTTGGGTATTCAACGACAGCGATCGCGCCTGCTGGATCCTCTCCTTTGCAATGGGGGTTGAGTTTCTCATTCTGAACAACCGTGCCGAGGTTGCAAGGCTACTGGATAGAACAGCACACCAGGGTGCCATTGACGAACCCGTGATCCATTATTCGATCTAACTGATTACTAAATCCCGACCCTCAACAACAAAAACAAAAACCGCCGAGGTTCGGAACGACGCGCGGGTTAGCGTTGCACTTTTGACGTGCCTTCTCGTTTCCCATTTTGCGCGTTTTGGCTTCGGACGTGACTGCATTATTCCTTTTTGAAATTGAGACCAGACGAACGCACGCACGCACGCACGCACGCACGCACGTGTCCGCAAAAGATAAAACGAAGAAAAAAAAAGGAGCGTCAGGTCTCAGAATTTGCAAGAAGCACTTCGGGCCAAAACGGATGGCGGCAGCTCCCGCTCCCGGATCGCTCGGACGTCACCCGGGCGATCCGGAAAACGATACCGACGGTGACCACCTCTCGGGCACATCCAGCGCGACCGAGACGGCGCCGCTTCTGCAGCACCGCCGGGAGGGCATTGACTATGACGGCCGCCGCGGGACGAGCTCGCTCGGCAGCACGCTGACTAATGGCTCGACGACGCCGACGACTCAGACGACACTGCAACCCAGCTCCCGGGACGGCGCCGATGCGGAGGGCGCCGGCGATGGGGATGCTGACGGTGATCAGCCGGCAGCATCCATCGCGCCGGGTCGGGCGTTTGCGCTGATCATGAGCATGTGGGTCCTTATCTTCCTCCAGGCCAGCAACACGTCGGGCATGACCATGGCCCAGTCGGCCGTCGCCACCGAGCTGGACGCGTACGAGTCCGCCATGTGGTTCACGTCGTCTTACCTCATGGCCATGTCGTCCCTGGCCCCCTTGGTCGGCAAGCTGGCTGCCGTCTTCTCCCCGGCCACCATGATTGTCGTCGCGTCCTGCGCCTTTGCCCTGGGCGCCTTTGTGTGCTCTCAGGCAACGACACTTGCAGTCTTCATAGCCGGCAGGGTCCTGCTGGGGGCTGGTGGCGCCGGGGTCATGACCCTCTCGTTGATATTGATTATTCAGTACACCAGCAAGAAGCGCAGGGGATTGTTCATTGGCCTCGTCAATGCCGGCTTTACCGTTGGCTTGTCGAGTGGTGCCATTGTCTTTGGTGCGCTTCTGTCAGTGGTCGGTTGGGTACGGTATCACCCTGTTGTATTCAATTGATATAGCCGTCCAATTTGTTTCAGCCTTTGCAACGCTAACCTTGCGCATCACAACAGAGAGCTCTCTTCTACCTCCAGGTTCCCCTGGGACTCCTGGGTGGCTTGGGTGTTTGGTTGAGCTTGCCGCGGGCCGCCAGTCATGACGTATCGAAACCATTTGGTCAGCAAAAGACAACCTGGCAGAAGCTGGCCGGAATCGACTACCTCGGCGCTGCCACCATGATCACCACCCTGGTGCTCTTCCTCTACGGCCTATCCGCTCCGACGGTCCAGTGGATGCCCATCGTCCTCTCGGCCGTCTCCCTGGGGCTCTTCCTCGTCGTCGAGCACCACGTCGCCTCGGATCCCATCATCATGCTCGAGGTCTTGCGCAGCCGCGGCATTTTGCTATCCTGCTTCGCCCAGCTTGGCTTCATGGCAGCCCGCTGGACCGTGCTTTTTTACGCTCCGATCTTCGTCCTCGCCGTCCGCGGCCTTTCCCCCGCTGTCGCAGGCGCCACCCTCGTTCCCACCAACATCGGCTTCGGCTCGGGTGGTCTGCTGGTCGGCTGGCTGCACATCCGCCGAGGCGGCTCCTTCTGGCTGCCGTGCATCGTGGCCCTCTCGCTGTTCGGCTTGGCCCTACTGGGCATCAGCTTCACCAGCAACGCCGCGACCCCGGCCTGGCTGTACATCCTTAGCATCTTTGCCAACGGCCTCTGCACCGGAGCAGCCCTCAACTACACCCTCGCCCACACCCTCCACCACGCCCGCCCCGGTGAGACCCAGTACGTCGCCGCCAGCCTGCTCGCCACCTTTCGTGGCTTCGCCGGCAGCTTTGGCACCTCCATCGGCGGTGGCATTTTTGGCCGCACACTCAAAGCGCAGCTCGCCGAGGGCTTTCGTCGGCTAGACGGCAGCGGCGACTCGCTGAGCCCCGGAAGGGAGAAGCTCATCAGCAAGCTAATCGGCAGCCCTGCGCTCGTATTTGGCGGCGACCTTTCGCCCGCGGAAAAGGTCGTCGCTGTTCAGGGGTATGAAGTCTCCCTGCGGGTCTTGTACCAGCTCGCGGCCGCCCTCACAGTCTTGGTAGTGTTGACCCAGGCCGGCACGGGGTGGACGGCGCCGGCGAGTCGGTTGGAGGAGGAGGAGACGAGGGAGAGGTTCAGACAGGCGGATGCTAACATGGAAGCTTGATGTGGAAATAATGGTCAATAGATTTATACCTGTTTTTTTCTTTCTTTTTTTCTTTCTGTAGACATGAGCTTTGATGTCTAGAAGAGAATTTGAGATTACACGAAAACCTCGACGTTATCCATAAATAATGCCTCGCAGAATCCCGACAGCAGAGCAAAAGATGTGGATGATGATAAAGTTTCACCTTGGAAAATTTTACATGCGACCATACTGGAAACAGTAGTAAGCCGGGTAGTTCTCATAGTTAGTTCAACCGCTAAAGGGGTTTTGCTCTCACCAGTAGTCATGAACCTACACATCTCAGCTCGGAAAAAGTGAGACCCTCAAAAGTACCACGCAGTAAATATCTGGCTCTAGATCTTGGCATGCTAGTAGATTCATCTTGACATCTTTGTATTTTTGTATATTCCGTGTCTTTTCTGGTCTTGAAGCCTCGAACTGGGCAAAGTCAAGGTAATATCGAAATATCGGTCGAGAGCGGTCAGGGGAGACTACAACAACCTTTGAAAAGCCAGGTCGCGCAGCAGTCGTCTCTGGACAGACTCTAAACAATACCCCAATTCAGCAGCACCCGCTCGCTTTGTCGTAGGCGAGAGAAGAAAAAAAAAGGCAATGTCAAGATGTAACTGCTGGTACTGCTTATAGAAACAGACTGATTATTCGGGATATGTACCGCCACTACCAGACACCATAGTCCGCGGCGACTCGTTCTAGTTGGTGATAGCCCCATGGAGGCTGTACTGATGATGCCCAGGCGTTAGTTTTGGGGCCATCAGGGGGATGACTGGAGGCCACGGTGAAAATATCTGAGTTGAGAGCGGGTTGGAAGGTGTGCATCCACATAAACGGGGGAATTTTTTTTTTTTTTTTTTCCATTCTATACCTAGGCGTCCTGGATGTGCAATGACCCACGTCGAATCTGATCATATCCCCTGGTTGTGCACCAGATAATCGCGGCATTGCCACAACAATACAATGTTTCACGCAATGCTTCGCCAGCGCGGTGTGGCCCCAGATTTCTTTGACGGAGCACCAACACACTTCCGCCGTGGGGCACTTTGGTGGGACAGACCTGGCTGTATCCAGGGGATATGGGAGACGATGCTGGAGAACCCCCCGACCCGAAGAAGTCGATTTTGTGATTTAATTGGTATTTCTTGCAAAGCAGCAACTACGGCCCGTTCCTGGAAACAGAATCTTTCATGGTACCTAGGATAAACATCTGTGAACCGGCGCCAAGCCAGTTCGAGAAGCGCGATGCCTTTCTACGGCCCTCATGTTCTTCGTCTGGGCCTTTGGTTGCCTTGGTAGATTGCGTGCCATGTGTGCAAGACTCATCGCGTTTCTAGCACTGGATCATTCATTCTTTTTTTTCGAGATAGAATAGTATCTAGTGAAAACTATCCATAATGGTGCCCAGAGTGGCTTCATCGTACAAGGAAAAAAAAGACACGGCTTTGGCTCGCCGCAAAAACTTCAAGACACACGCACGTTTCATGCCCCCTCATACAATGGAATTAAGCCCAGACCTTCTTGAATTTCTCGTCAAACTCCGCTTGCAGGAGCCTAAACGCCTTGAGGATATTTCTCAAATTCCCCTCGTCCTGCCTCTGCCAGGCAGGCACATCATCCCGACCAATGCCCGTCTCGGCATCCGAGTCGTGAGCGCTGGTTTCGTCCCGGCCATTCGAGGTAACATCATAGCCACCAGTAGCTTCGGTCTCCTCCTCTTCCGCATCATCATCCCATGATTCAGCAACCTTCTTCCTCTTGGTTGTCTTCTTGTTCGTGACCTCACCCAATGGCATCGGCATACTGGCTTCTTGAACACGGTCACCTTCGCCAACCTCCTGATCTTCGGCCACCCTGTCAAACACGTCCTGTACATTCGACATGTCTGGGTAGCCCGCCTTCGGGTTGAGAAAATTGTCCAGACTTGTGACAATTGTAGCCAAAATCAGAGAGAAATCTTTGAGGCGAAACCAAACATCGCCTGATTTGATGCCGTTGCCTGTGACGAGTGCTTTAAGATCACCATGCTTGAAAAAGTCATACAGATAAGCATTCCAGGGCACCCCGTCTGTGTCATCAGGATAAATCCTGATATAAGGGACTGCTGATTCCTCAAGAAATACGCCCTCGCGTACAGTCCGACAAAGTTCCCGGATGGAATGAAACGAGTCGGTAAAGCCGGACAATGCTGCAAATGGGGACCGGATCTCCGGAGCTTTTTTTGTTTGATACGCATTGCTACCACTGCCTTGCCCTCCAACGGTATACTTGGAGAACGGTAGCTTATTGTCGGGGTTATCAGCTAGATTCTGGCAAATATATGTCTGCACATAGTTTTTGAAGATGGCCAGTGTCTCGCTGTTGTGCTCACGCAGCAGGTTCAGGGCCATGGGCGGCAGGTCAGGGAGAATAACTATAGAAGACGACTTCTTAACCCTCTCGAGCCACTCCTGATCACCAATCCGAGTGACAGGCTGGCGACAAAACAGATGACACAGTACGAGCAGTAGCTCAAGTACCACCGCGCTTGGGTTCTTGTCTACTTCCGCGCAAAGCTTGTGGAAGTATCCGCCCTTTAGTAGTGAATGGAAGGCAAAGGTCGCATTCTCGGTGAAATAGAGATGACTGACCAGACCGGCAAAGTTGAGTGGGACACCGGAATCCGAAAGAAGGTGCTGCTTTCGTAGATATTCAATGGAGAAACGAATGTGATGCTTTACTGCAAGCTCTCCAGAGGGGCCGCCCAGGTAAAGCAAGTTCTGGGAAAGAAGAGACTGTGCCGCCTTGATTGAGAACCGATTGTTCTGGGTATGACTGCAAAGTGACAGAGTGCTTAGAACAATCGTAGTAGATACCGGAAACTGCCCTCGAAGCTCTGGAAGCCGCGAAGACATGATCTCGAAGGACCTTTGGGTAGGGATGTTGAAGACGACATTGCCAAGCAGATCAAAGCCCCGACGGCCTGCTCGGCCGGATGCCTGACGGAAGTTCAAGGCAGAAAGAAACACAGAGTCCTCTGAGAACACGACGGTTTTGCAAGGAACGTTGATTCCCAACGCAAGTGTGCCAGTGGCAATGACCACGGTCAGGAAACCGCGACGGCAAAGCATTTCAACGCTGAGAAAGGGAGAGACGTCAGTATCAAGTATACACAGCATGATTCGGGTGCCGCAGAGGAAAACTCACACTTGGCGATACTTTCTGTTCATACCGGAGTGGTGTACGCCGACTCCCCGTCGCAGCGCTTCAACGAAGATCGGGTCCAAGTTGGCCCATTTGAGTGAGCGGATAAGCTCCTCAAGTTCCTCGGACTGGCATGCTCTCGAGTCGGCAAAGGAGAATCTGGCAAGCGGCGCGTGTGGATTGAAATACCTCCACTTGCTGACGTCCCTTTGGCCCTCCTCACGCACGAGATCCAGCTTGGACATGCCTTCTTCCAGACTAGTGTTATCCTGCTTTCGCCCCTTTTTGGTCTCTTTGCTCTTTTCCTGTTCCTTGCTCCATTTCCCGTAGTCGATTATGGTCTTTTGCCACTCTTTGCTTGTCTTCTTCCACTCCGATTCATGGCGCTTTAGCTCTGCAATGACACAGCTCATAATGCTCTCGCACTTCATGCGGTCGTAGTTGAAGATTATTGCCGGTAGACCTTGCCGCTGGTGGAGGTCTAAAAGCAGTTGGAAGTGTTCTGCAGACGCTTTCTTTGCTTTGCTTTTGATAGGGGTCTCCGTATTTCCGCTGTCGCAAAATCGAAGATCGTCCCGAACTGCCTCGAAAGGAGATTCTGGGTCCATCATCCAAGGCAATAGACATGCTTTGAGATCTGCTTCCCAGTCAAGTATATCGGCTTTTTTAACAATTGCGGGCAGAGCTTTCGAAGGGTCTAGCTTGTCTGCAACTGGGAAACCCACGGTCTGGTGCTTTCTCATGCTGAGCCAGAGCTTCAAGCAATCTCGGGCCTCCAAGCTGATATCTTCCAGCGTTCCTCGGTTTCGATCGACAATGCTCCCGATGGGGTGCACGAAAAAGAATGGACTCTTTCCTTGCTCGTCTAGCCCATGGACTACGTCTTTTGCCTGATCGCGGGGCGGGAAACCATCAAACTTGCTTTGACACTTGTCTGACGGTCTGTAGATATATTTGCGCAGATCCGAGTACCGCGCATTGTGCACCACTAGCTCCAGATCATGTCCTTTGGATCTCTGGGACTCGCTCAGCCATGCAAAAAACTCCTGCGGGTTTCCGACTGTGGCTGAGAGGGCGATGATAGGGCAAGGGGCCAACAAGAGCAGTTGTTCCCAGACAACACCCTCTTGTGCCTGTCCTATGCAGTGAACCTCGTCGAAGATGATGCGCTTGATTCTATGGGCCCATGAATTTGCCTTTTCTGCATTGGGAGGTGAGAGCAGCATTATCTGCAAAATATGTGGCACCGTCACAAGAATCTGGCATCCTGTTGGATTGTTGACACGGTAATCTCGGGTGTGGATAGCCCACACACTTCGGCTCCCTCGATGCTGGAAGTTTTTCTTGAAGCGGCCCTGTACTTCGGCCGCAATTTGGTTGACGAGAGCCTTTGTGGGTGCAACGTACACTAGAACGGCGTCGTCACTTGACTGCATCACCTTCTTCATGGCGTAGAACGAGATGAAAGTTTTTCCCGCAGAGGTTGGGGCAATGACACAGAGACTCTTTTTGGCGTCGATGGCATCCAGAACCTTGCGCTGCCAAGCATCTGGCTTGAAGGATACACGAGAGTCAGGGGCGGGATTAAAGCCGCGCTCCATGTCCGGCCCATAAAGCTCAAGCTGGTGCTCAATAGAAGTGGCCCCATGATACAGGCCTTGAAATCGAGTTCGCTCCGTCAAGGCTTGGAGCGCAATGGCTAGCTCCTTGAGCTCCCTAGCAGTTTCCACAGCCATGCGTTTGATCTTCAGCTCAATCACTCTTTTCCAGAACACCTCCACGATCGCAGCCAAATCCTTGCCCTTCCCTGTCTTCACTTTGTTCTCGAAGATAGCTACTAATAGCTTGCAGATATACAGCGAGATTTCGACACTGACAGGGTCTTTTCCAAAAGTGATTCCCGACTCGAAATCCTTGGCTGCATCCAGCTGAATATTGAGATCACCTAACTTTTGTAGCTTTTTCTTCTTGGTTGCCCATAATCTCTCCGCTGTCCCTGGTGCTCCTGACTTGGAAGTGGGGGCTGTAGCTGCACTTAACTCGCTTAGCTGCTCCTTCCGGGCTGGCACGGGAGTAGAAGAGCCAGACTTGCTCGTCAGTAATATGATCTCCGGCATACCAGTAGTGAGGCTGTCAGCGTATGTCTTCGTGGCCGCCATGAAGCGCTGATCACGCTTCAAAGCCCACTTGTCCAGGAGCTTGGGCTTCTGCTTCACAGATAGTGTCTTTTTGGAGTTGTGCCAATGTGTTGCCTCTTGGAAGATTTTAGATGCAACTGGTCGCTCAGCAGTCAGATTCACGTCAATCTTGACGTCCTCAAAGTACTTGTCAAAGGCCGGGTGTGCGAATTTCAGGACTGGTCGCATAACAATAGGCTCTCTGGGAGCCCTCTCTTCATCCAATATGGAAGAATTGGACGATTCCTGTGTTTGCGAAAGCAAGTGCCCAAGTGCTGGCGAGCAATCCAAGCCTGAAAGCCCCTTGATCTTTTTCGAGAGCCCCATCACAATGTAGGACGTCTCCTGACCCAGTGAGATGCCGTGGGTCTTGCCAATAACGGAATAAAATAGCATTCCGTCAAGCATATCGAAAGCATCCCACTCAAACTTTGGAAGAAAAGGCTTCTCGCCAGATGCGGCCAATTTCTTCATGAGGTTGTTGGAGATGCTTACAAGCCTCGTCAAGAAGTCAGAAGCTTGTGATTCAGTGGGTTTCTGCCGGTTACTGGCTCTTTCGACGAGCTTACGATCAATGAGAAGACCCATGTGAATTAGAAAGCACGCGATAAGAAGCTGATCAGAGTTTTGCTGAGCCAATTCAGAAAGAGCAGCAACGAGGAGAGCTTGCCGCGCAGTCAAAGCAGTGCCGTCATCCAAATAGGCCCAGTCATCGGTCTTCAGGATAAGCTGGTAGGCCATCTCTCCTGCATTTCTCATATCGGATTCGACTCCTATCTCTTCGTCAGGAAATAGTTCATCAGTGAAAGAAATGGTGTCGTTGTATGCCGGCGTGAAAACGGTGGCTGCCACCTACAAAAGTGACATAAGTCAGCATTTTGCACTTGATATGACTGCAATCATGGTATATCATACTTTGGCATTGCTAATCTCAGTATCATCAGTAAGGGCGATGCTGTAGCCTCGGAGATTAAGATGATGGATGAGATACAGGCACAGGGTGATGTTCTGAAATGCCTTGGGCCCAGACGCTGTCAGATGCTGGCGACCATCGGAGCAGAGAAAAAATAGTATTGGACTTCTCTTGAGGTGGTTGGTGAAGTTCTGGTCATTCAAGCTATCAAAGACATAGGAGCAACGAGGACGCCTGGCACCAAGGCTGCGGTTTAGATGCTCAATCAAGATCCTGCGCGTCAATAAGTACTTGATATGATGCTCTTCGGGGGTTGTTGGAGGTATGCAGAGCCTCTCGTGGCTCTCTAACCAAATGACCTGGAAGTGACAGTGACGCTGGTCCAGTTCATTCAGGAATTTCTCGACTGCATAGACGGCGTGAAGAAGTTGGAAGCCTTCTGATAAGCGACAGTCAGGACTAGTGCCTTGATTGGGGCGGAAGCTGGCTGAACAGGGAAGATTAAGCGTATTGACAAACCCTGATAGTTGACTTGTGCCTGCAAAAGGCAGTGTGCCATGAGGGCCTCGCCATGGATGGCGAAAAGTTCTTTTCCGGCAAAGTCTCCAACGAGATCAACTCGTAAGCCTGACCGCTCTGTATACCAATCTCTCAAAGCTTTGGTCGAGTCCATCTTTGCGTGGTTGTCTAGCTATGGCTGGGCTTCATCTGTCTCTCAGGAAGAATTTTGAGTGGGAGTGCAGGACGGAAAGTCCGTTTGCTACGAGAACAGAGTAAAAGGTGAGGGGGATCAATTGCTGATAAGCAGCGGGGTCGAAGCATGCACCTATCCGCCGTCAATATATGACAGAGAGTTGATCTGATTTGCAGATCATTTATTGTTGGTCGCCTTGGAAGGTATGACAAAATGAGGGGGTGTACGAAAGCAGAAAGCGAGAAGTGAACTGGTTCCTGGGGTAAGCAAGGTACCACAGGGAAATTACCGTAGAATTGTCGCTGTCTTCCTCAATTCTAAAGTTCACCTACGCCACTTGATCCCTCGTTCTTTTTCCAACTGAAGACGGGCGTGAAGACGGACTTTCCGCCGAAGTATACGATATTCCCCTTCCTCCCCACCTGGCAAACGCTGTCCCTTTTTCAGTGCACCCATCTTACGTTTGTGCAGTGAATGCGATTCGAGCATTTCTTTCTCTCTTTGTTCAATGGCACTGCATACAAGTAGAAGATGTTAGTCAGGTTGCCCAGAGAGATAAAGGTGTTGGTGGATGGGGTGTGAGGTCATGAGAGCGGGGAGGGTCAGCTATGGGCCAGATATGGGTATTATCGTGATATATATATATATGTTCGAAACAGTGCCTCCAAAGCAGCTCAGCTAACCTGAAATATTTATCGGATTCCTCGCGCGTCATTCCAGGGTGCTGAATTCGGAACTGATTGCGTGAAGGGTATGGGTGGCGTGGATGGCGTTGAGGTTGTGGAGGGTGTGGAGGATGGGAGGGATGTGTACGCCATATCAGAGAGCTAAATTGTCCCAAGCCAAGATGTATCAGTCCTGAAGCTTCCATACTATACAGGAGGGTAATGTCTGGCAAACTTACTCTGAATCCTTTGTTAATTCACGTTGCCGTTGAAACCAGTCTTCAAATGCTGTCGGCCGCATCTTCTCGATTTCCAAGCTGGAGAGCCCATTAGTTACATCGTCGATTCTATCTATCTTGCCCTGTTGGTGTTGTTGGACCTTTGACAGTTCTGACAGGCGCAGGGGCTCCTCCGAGCTTTTCTGATTTGCCTGTGCACGAACTTCAAGACCTTGTTGGGAAGCCATTTTTAAAATTTAAATGTCTATAGCGAGAAGAAAGAAGACGAAGAAAAAGGCGGACGTGGTCCACCATCAACTCTACAGCGAAACCTGTGGCACTTTTATACATGATTTTAACGCACATGACAACAGCAAGTCGGAGAAGATTGAGGGCTAGGCAGCTCAAAGAGGTTGCAAAAGAGGCCTCCAAAAAAGGATGGTGGTGTAGGTTCGAAATTCATTGATATGCGTCTGCATGCCATCAATTAGTCGCATGCAGTACATACCTTACGTACGAGATATGCTGTAAGGACGTATCTAGCTTGCTAGGCAAGGTCAATATCTCATCACTAATTATGATTTACTCATTCTTTGATACCCGCTGCTGACCCTCTTACTTCTTGACCTCGAGTACATGATTGCTTCTATGTTGCTATTCTTTCTTTTTCGATGTAGAGATCTCTTGTATTTTTTTCACAATTTTTACAGTAAGTGTTTAGCGATAAGGTCAAAACCAAAAGCGATAACGGTAGTGAAAGAATTGCACAAGAGGCGAAGACTCGATTCACGTGTTGGTTGGTAAGTTACTTGATATGAATTCAGAATAAGGTTTGCCGGTGTTGGAGAAACATGAAAGGGCGCTCGTGGTTGTGGCGGTTCGACGACTGCGCTAAGCTGCTGTACTCATCAAATAGTGGAACATATCACGTGCAATCAATGTCAGAATTCGGCTTAGCTCAGCCTCGTTCATGCATCAACAATCGCGAATGGCCCGGCGCGAGTCGCCCGCGGTTGTGGTTCTACACAGATACATCGCCGGAGCTTATCGTTTAGCTGCTCGTGGTGTATCATCAGAGCCCTCAGAACTGCAGATTTTTTGCAAGTCGATATTTCCTTTTTATCCCTTTTTTTGCTCCCAAAGTCAATCCCGGGTCATTTCGGTCGCTAATTGTTAGCTGCTAGGCCTTTGGTGAGTTGCGCTCCCTGCGATTTCCTGTTTTGGGTGCTCTCGGTGCAATAACTTTTTGCGCCGGCCTTTATCTGTTTCGAACTAAGGTGCCGCTGTTGTCTCATGCCTTCAGGCAGACGAAAGTACTCCAGTTTTCGCATGAGGGCTATCAAATCAATCCCCGCTATATCGTGAGACAAGAGGCTAACAGGCAGGCAATTGATCCCAGATTACATCATACCTCTCCGCATACGAGCATTCCGAACTCTCTCCTTACTACAATCGTAGCCACCAATACGCAGACCATCATGGCCGATGTCGAGAAGAAGGAAGAGCCCGTGGCGACTGAGCAGCACGAGAATGACACGGGTGCCGGCGACGATGGCGACGACGAGGTACACAAGCAATTTCCCTGCCCTTGAAAAAAAATAAAAAGAAAAAAGAGAGAGAGAGAGAGAGAGACAAAGACAAGACAGAAGACACAAAGCAGAAAAAGAAGAAAAGAAAAGGAAATAAGTTGAAAATATTCGCACAAACGGGCAGGGCTGATGCATTTTGCACGCAGCAGGAGATCTCGGCGATGAAGAAGAGGGTGGCCGAGATGGAAGAGGAGGCCGCCAAGCTTAGGGAAATGCAAGCGAGTCTCGACTCGCAAAGCCAAGAGCTCAACACCGAGAGCAGGGATGACGTCGACAGCCGCAGCATCTTTGTCGGCAACGTCGACTACTCGGCCTCCCCAGAGGAGATCCAGGCGCACTTCCAGAGCTGCGGCTCCATCAACCGGGTCACCATCCTCCTCGACAAGTTCACGGGCCAACCCAAGGGGTGAGTTGTTCCCACATGTGCTTCTAGACGCTTGGCCGGAACTTCTCTCCAGAGGTATTGACACTCTTGTGCCATGCAGATTTGCCTATGTCGAGTTCACGGAGCCTTCCCTTGTAGCGCAGGCACTGGTTCTTAACGAGAGCGTCTTCAAGGGCCGTAACATCAAGGTAAGTGGAAGCTCTGCTATCCAGCATTGATGCCACCTGACTGGCTTACGAAACACGTAACTGATCTCGCCCTGATAGGTTTCTCCAAAGCGAACAAACTACCCAGGAATGAGCCGAGGCCGTGGGAGGGGTCGCGGGCGTGGTGGCTTTGGACGCGGCGGCTTCCCTCCCAGGGGAGGCTACCGGGGCGGCTACCGTGGACGCGGGCGAGGCTTCACGCCTTATTAGGCGCGCTCACCCCGGTGGTTTCGCTGATATCCCCTACTTCTACTGCGCAGTCCTTTGAATGCGGACGCGAAAGTTCACCACGGGCAGTTGCAAAGATGACCCTTTTTATGGGCTGATATTTATCTGATTTTTAGTTTTCTATTCTCGCATTCTACGGTGCGGTCTGGGCAGCCTGGCCGCACCACTGTTCTCGACAAGGGTCGATCTCTATTGCAGTGTATGATAGAGCAGAATGTCACGTGAAGAGGAGGAGGAATCCATGAAACCCTCGGCGATCTGTTTGTCCTATTGAGATGTACGCGTGAACACACAACAGTTGGTTACCTGACTATGAAGACCATATCGTTTCTGATGATTATTCGACTACGGTTGTACGGACAACAGAGCTGACAAAATGCGTTGTGGTATCTCGCAACTGAACCAGCCGCCTGCCGAATTTCCTATGTGGCAGCTCCCATACGGCCACCGGAGCAGCTCACCGAGCCCCACCTAGGGCGTGGGTGGGAGCATGATCTTGGGGTGTTTTTTTTTTTGGCTCCAATGTTGGGACTTACCCCTGTAAACTGATATTCCGGTACGTGACATTGCGCATTAGTATTATGCAATAGTTGCCAGTTGCGCGATCATACTAGATGCTCCACAACTGAGTGTATGGATCGGGGCCCGGCCGAAAGAGAAGCACCAACATCCAGTCCACATACTTCCCCCATATTTGCCATCCGATGTCGTGCCGTCTGAGGAATTAGAGGCACTCCAATATGGGCATCATAATTTGCCCGTGCCTGCTTTCAACCTTTTCCCTCATAGTTGCAGGCGCTCGACAGAAGTCTTTAGAGTGCTAGGACCTTACCGCTAAGGCAACTCCTCGGCATCGTCACAATTTTGGACCCAACTACCCATCCACACTGGGTTCCGCCCAAGCCATTCCCCCTCAAGTTCCAGTCTCCAAATTGGGGCAGCCTGCCAAACTATATCATCTTCATGCCGCTGCTGTTCCCGGACTCTCCGTCCCAGATCGAGGGGCCGTACTTCAGCATGCATGGCCGCGCAACCGTGGGGTAATATCGTGACGGACCCCAAAACCAAGACAAGACGGGCTACGAGCCCCGGTGCATGCAGAGGATCTAGGAACGGCACGGGACGGGCCCCGCGGCGCCCGAGATTTGGCGCCAGATCAAGGCGCCCTAGCTTGACATGATATATCGCGGCTGGATGAGCAGTTTCGGCAGGCTGAAGGGGGCGACGATATGTGGCACAGCCGAAGTGGTAAGATCTTGTTCCTACCATGCGGGAGTTCTCAGGGATCGGGGAACAACTTCCTCGCACAACGGCAAAGTCTGGATGCTGGTGCTCGTTGGCGACCAGACGGCACACAAGAAGTGTGTCTTTTCCTAGGGCAGCTTCCTCACCTCCCACGAGCCACTGCTAGAGCAAGCTGCCTGTCCTTGCGATATTCAAGCTGGGCTGCAATACGACGACACAGGTCTCGTCGGCAAGGCCATCTCACTGGGGAACGAGAAGTGGACATGTGTATCGGCTGTACGAGTCTCTGGAGGTATACGATTGCCGGAACGGGAGAGACCAGTATGAAATACGCAATTTTGCTGCTGAATTGGAGCATTAGGCTTCGGTAGACGGTCACGAGGAAAAAGATTTTGAGGTGATTGATTAGTATTTTCGGTTTCTTACCGTCTGATAAAGATCCTAGAGAGCATATGCAAGAGAAACTGAATCTGCAGAGCATAAAGAATGGGGGAATTCAGAAGCACACTTAGGAGTAGAAAATTTCATGAAGATAACACGAATTATCGTTTTTATAACCGATCTTATAAAGAGGGTAGGAACACGCAAGCTCTGTATAAATGAGGAAGTAATTAGTGCTTATACCCCTTTGTTTCAATAAATTATCTCAACCAGTGACAAAATTGAATCACCTTTGCTAACGAAAGGAAGCTTAAAGTGCCGCTGCTCACCGTAAAACTCATCTGTTTAGAACTGGGTGGCATGGAACCGAATGTCCTAGATTCACCATGGCGTAGTGGTAAGTTTCTGTTGGCGCAGTTATATGTCAAAAATCCATGAGGTCATGCTGAAGTGAGTCTAGAAACTCCGTACCAAGAACCAAACAACTCCCGCCGCGGTACTTGATCTGATTGGTAGAGATATACATCTGGTACGCTAGAATATGTTATGCATAACTTACTTGCCATCAACTACTATTACTATGGGCGTGAAAATGACCAATGGTAGTTGAGTCTCGTGCATAATGGCTGCATTTCTGTAGTGAAACCCGAGTCTCATTCAACTCCAAATTTTAAGGTTGCGAGCTTTACTATCCTGACGACAGGTTCATGGTTTTCGTAGACAGAACAGTACAAACATCATAGATATCGTAACCATCAAGCCGTAAGGACCTCAACCTGACCTTTAAACCTTTCCCAGCTAGCAGGCAGAGAGGTCCCCACCGCCCACCACCTTACCAACTACTCTCAAACACCCTTCCCCGCTGCCGAAGCATAACAACACCCGGCATCCCCGATCAGCCCTAATGAAGCACGACGCCGTCCTCGCCGTGCTGGTGGGCACCTACACCATGATAAACCAGACGAACCCAGACTCTGTGCGCACGTGGGGCCGCGCGCCGCACGGTCACATCACGTACACGGCGCACGGCTTCATGTCTGCCGTCATGGCCTCGACGGACCCGGAGCACCGGCCGCCGGGCATCACCAACTCGGCCGAGCAGCAGGCGGATCCCAGCCTGCTATCCGACTTTGCCACCATCGCCAAACACACAATGTCGTACGCCGCGCCGTACGTCGTCGGCGAGGGGAGCACTGCCGCCAGCGGCGTGCTGGTTCATGGCCCCCTCGCCGTCAACACGCTGCCGAGCTTCGAGGGTCGGATGTGGACGAGGTGGTATACGTTTTATGAGGGGACGGATGTTCTGTTTTTAAGGCTTAATGAGACTAGTGAGGTGGGCGTGTGGTGGAGGAGGATTAGTTGAAGTGGGCTTGTTGATTGGCTGTGGGTTTGCGGGTTAACGATTTCGTTGGTTACCTGTTTATCCAGAGCCCAAAGAGGCTCCTATTTTGGGGTAGTGGATAAGGTCAGTCCCTAATGACGTTGCTTAATGTAAGCATTGGTCAGTGGCTGTGCGTAACTAGTCTTAGCCTTGGTATATATATTATATATCTTTAACGTATTGACATCGAATACGCATATTACTCTGAAGTCCAGGTATGCTGTATTACCGTTGAGCCCTGCGCAGCCGGGAAAGACAAGCGCAAAGAAAGATGCCGACTCGCTTCATAAAGGGAAAGATAGGGAAATGCAAATAATAGCTATGCATGCGCAAGCAGACACAGAATATATTGGAAGCCGCAGAAATTATGACTGTTGCTTTCACAGGGAGATTGTCGCGCCCCTAAGGCTCAGGGAACAATTTATGTCCTGCATGCGAGGCTTTAAAATAGGAGTATCGAAGCCAAGCCTGCCCATCGTATAAGTAAGAAGCCGTCAGTGGTATAGAAAAAAATCATAGCGATGGTTCTGAACAGTAATTTCAGCAGCACCATAATCTCCCTAAAGAGGTAACCATAATCATCAGGGATTATAACGACTTATCGGTGCACAGGCTTCTCGATCACAGCCGACAAGTTTGAAAATGCCAAGTTATCATATACGTAAAGGGCGCTCTACTGTGACGTAAACTCTTGGCATGGCCTGCAGCCTGCTGCAAGCAGTTGACGCCAATTATGATGAGTCCTGTGCATATTTGCGCGTGAGAGCAGTTTTAAACCTGCCGCAGTCCTTGCTCATTTCCTAGTCTTGCCCGTCAATTTGGGGAATTGGGCATCAATATCCTTCCTGAATAGGAGAAACCTTCCGCAATCTGTTGTGCATGATCCTAGCCTCATCAATCCGGTTTTCACGGAGCATGAAACTGTGCGATTCGGGCACACACCTGGGAGGTGAGTATCGAGTGGATACCACTTCAAAAAAGCATAAAAGAATCCAGCCAGGCACGTTCATACTCGGAATGACTGGTGCCGAAGCAGATCGAAGCAGATGCCGTTGATGAAAGGAAAAAAAAAAAAAAAAAACAACTACTCATCAGACTTTGTTGGTAGTTCCCAGTTCCCAAAAGCGAAGCCGCCCATTGGCGTATGAGTTATCTCGCATTGAAGGCCAGAAACAAAAAATAGCTCCATGTCAATGTAAAGATAGATGAGCATTCGTGTGCAGTGCTTCTCCTAAATCGGGAGGAACAAGAGGTCTCGATCAGCCTGCCAGCCGCGAACCAAATATAGTTCCAATTCAAGTGAATGAGAAGTGAGCCAGTTGGACTTGTAAAAACCCGTTTTCCACCATTCTTTTTGTAGTATCAAACGTTCGAGTGAAGGTTTGCATGGTCTGTATCGAAGCAAGTAACTTGTTGTCGAAGCCAGTAGTTAACATAGCAACAACCAGAACGGCGAGGAAAACCTGCATATCAAAGTGCCAGGTCTTCCAGTCAGAGGTAACTCGACGGAATCTATCCCCAAACTCCACCCAAAACTGTTTCATCTTGTGGTGTTGACTATAAATCCGGGAAATCGACATCCCGGGTAAAGCTGTTAGGGTAAGTTGTTCAAGCCTATTAACAAGGACAGGGCTTTTGACCAAATCCCAGCTACATTAAGTCGCGAATAGGAGCATCAAGCACCTCATTGTCAAAATGCACTTGGGCCGAATGTTTGCTCCAAGAATCCGTTTGATCAACCGTTAAAATCTCTCTTTACCAGAACTATGGTAACAGACTCCACAACGAACGAGGACGAGATCCGGGGAGATTTGGACTAGATCGACGGGCAGCAAGCCAGTACCGGGTTAGGGTTGGGCAAGGTAGGCGAGAGCAACTGGTAGATGGAAGAGGTCGGCTCCGACAGACCACCCGGACGTCTTCCAAACAAAGTTGTAGCTGAGGTGTGCCATATAAATAGCAATAAACTTAAACCAAAAGAGGAAAATGTGACTCGGTCTTCTAGCTCGTCATCAGTGGCTTGATGATTTGCCAGCCAATATGGTCGATCAGTGTTTGTTAAAACGGCATCGTTTATTCCATTCGAGTTGTTGAAGCTTTTCAAGACCTCTCGTCATCTCCAGATATCGCCAAGGCCATGACAAGGTGAAACTGAGAAAGCTGCAAACAAATCGAGGATGCCTTTCCCTCACCATAATCTTACCCGCCCGCACTAAAGCGAGGCCAATGTCGTTGCATGCGCGTCAGCACTGGGAGTACCGGAAATACGTACCATATACAGTATGTTGAGTATGCTCGGGAAGCTAGCAGTAAAAATAGATCTCGGTAGAAATTGGCACGGAACGTCGGCGTGCAAGAATAACAATTTGCTCCACATCATGGAAAACTGCACTCAATCACGCAAGAGGCCGTAGTGGAAAAAATCCCCCCAGGCGGAGACCTTATCGACCAGTCTACCACCCAGAGGTCAAAACACCGTGCCGCAGTGCCGTGCGCACTGAATTCTGACTTTGAAGACTCCGCCACGCCACCGACATCAATTGGCTGCGGTCTGGTTTTGGACTGCCTCTGGTCAGAAAATCCGGGAACTGAAATACAGTACGTCCTGTACATACCCGCAGCGACTGCAACTGTGCTGTATGTACAAGTAAAGGTTCAGTTCAGTTCAGTTCAGTTCAGTTCAGTTCAGTCCAGTAAGTAATGTGGTCTGTGCTTGCGTCGCCGCTCAAGTGCTTTCTCACCAAGGATCAACCGCCTCCCTGGACCCTCCCCACTTCAACTCCAGCTGCTCCTGTCACTTTGGCAGCCACTCGATTCTATCTATAACCAACCTTCCACCCCAGATACATCATAACATTACTCCCTCACCCGGCTGGTCCCGAACTCCTCCACGTACGGCGACAATTGGCGAACTTCCGAAGCGATTCATCTTCTAGCCGACGACCTGCACACGAACACGTCAATTTCAGCGCCGAAAAAGGCGGGAAAAAAAAAAGGAAGGCCAAGACCCCGGTCGAATCCCAACTGAAGAAAGCGGGGGAGCGAACCTGAAAGAGCAAGACACAGCCTCCAAAGGCGAAGCTGCTGTCATCTGCTTGCTTGCTTGCTTGCTTGCACCCACATTCGCCGCCCGCAGCAGTCCCGCCGACGCGTCACCACCTTGCTCCGCATCATTGATTTTGCACCCGACGCCGCCATAGACTTCGACGGAGGTCCACGAAGTCCGGCCGTCTCGTTAGTGTCTACAATACGTCACTGACCAAACACCACAAAAGTGTCACCACCGGAGCCATCCTCCCCCGCACGTCGCGAAGATGAGCAACTTACGGATAGACTCAGGCTTGCCGGCGTAAGTGCTCCTCGCAACAGGACATCTCCGCAAATCTCTGCAGACGCTGGTCAAGGTGGATTCTGGATATTCTGTTTGCTGTTGTTTCAGCCGCTAATTGTAGTTTGTCCGACACAGCCAACCAAATTTACGAGTTACAAGTAATGCCAACCTGACGCTTCTTACCCATGTCTGATATGCAATCCAAGTACGCTGTCTAACATGATTGCTTCTAGTTATCGCCGCCGATGGGCTGTATAAACGAGATGTGTTCAGTATGTTGCTCGAATCCTGACCACCTCCCCGAGCGTCTCTAACATCATACGCAGGGTTCCCGGATCCATTCGCCGTGGCTACCATCAACGGCGAGCAGACCAAGACTACTTCAGTGTCAAAGAGGACGCTCAACCCTTATTGGAATGAAAGTTTCGATTTGTGAGTTTGCTCCGCCGTCACCCAAGCCCCTCGGATCATCCTCAAAACTGACTCCTCTTGGCGCATAGTCGAGTGAACGAGGACAGCATATTGGCGGTGCAAGTATTCGATCAGAAGAAATTCAAGAAGAAGGATCAAGGATTCCTTGGTGTCATCAACATCCGCATCGGAGACATAATTGAATTAGCTGCCGATGCCGACGGTACTACATGCTCTTATCTGCTACTAATTTGGTGTGAACAGACAAACTAACGCTTTTGGCAACTATGTAGATCAGATGCTCACACGAGACTTGAAGAAGTCGACCGATAACTTGGTGGTGCACGGCAAGCTGATTGTAAACCTGTCGACCAACTTATCAACCCCAACACGGGGTCAGCAGCAACTCGCTATACCGCATCGACCAGCGGTCGGAACTCCTCAACCGTCTTCAGCATCCTCACTGGCGGCAGGGCCTGTCGACAACAGGCCGAACTCGGCAATGGGTGGATCCAACGGTTCTATGCATTCACCACAACCCGCAAATCGTCCTGTCAGCATGAATGCTACACCCACAGGGCCCCAGAATGGCGCCTCCCCACAGAATCGGAATAGTAGTGCTATGAGCCCGTTCGAGGATGCGCAAGGTCGTCTGCCAGCTGGGTGGGAGAGAAGGGAGGATAATTTGGGAAGAACGTATTATGTGGATCACAACACTCGTACAACGAGCTGGAATAGGCCTACCGCGGCTGGCGGTGCTGCGGAATCACGGAACGCTCAGGAAGCCGCCACTCAGGTCGAACGACAGCGCCACCAGAATCGCACACTACCCGAGGATCGCACGGGTGCGAACTCGCCGACTTTGCAGCAGCAGCAACAACAGCAGCAGCAGCAGCAGCAGGCCGCTGCACAGGCAGCCAACAACCAGACCATGATGCATACGGGTGCTACGAGTCCCGGCACTGGGGAGTTGCCGCCTGGCTGGGAACAGAGGTTTACCCCCGAGGGCCGACCTTACTTTGTCGACCATAACACCAGGACCACAACCTGGGTTGACCCTCGCCGGCAGCAGTACATTAGGATGTACGGTGGCCAGAACAATGCCAATGGTACCATTCAGCAACAGCCCGTCTCACAACTGGGTCCATTGCCGAGCGGATGGGAAATGCGGTTGACCAACACGGCCAGGGTCTATTTCGTGGACCATAACACCAAGACCACGACTTGGGATGACCCCAGGTTACCGTCATCTCTGGATCAGAATGTCCCGCAGTACAAGCGTGACTTCAGAAGGAAGCTTATTTACTTCCGCTCGCAACCTGCCATGCGAATACTCCAGGGCCAGTGTCACATCAAGGTGCGGCGGTCTCACATTTTCGAGGACTCTTTTGCGGAGATATCTCGCCAGTCGGCAACAGACCTGAAGAAGAGGTTGATGATCAAGTTCGATGGCGAAGATGGTTTGGACTATGGTGGTCTCTCGAGAGAGTTCTTTTTCTTGCTATCACACGAGATGTTCAATCCTTTCTACTGCCTCTTCGAGTACTCAGCACACGACAACTACACCCTCCAGATCAACCCCCACTCCGGCATAAACCCAGAGCATCTCAACTATTTCAAGTTTATTGGGCGTGTCGTTGGGTTGGCTATCTTCCACCGACGATTCCTGGACGCCTTCTTCATTGGCGCTCTTTACAAGATGGTTCTGGGCAAGTCGGTGACATTGGCTGACATGGAAGGTGTCGATGCTGATTTCCACCGATCTCTGCAATGGATGTTGGACAATGACATTTCTGGTGGCATCTTGGAACAAACCTTTTCGACCGAGGATGAGCGGTTTGGCGTCATAACGGTCGAAGACTTGATCCCGAACGGGAGAAATATTGACGTCACAAACGAGAATAAGAAAGAGTACGTGGACCTGATGGTCAAGTGGAGGATCGAAAAGCGCATTGCGGAGCAGTTTGAGGCGTTCAAGACGGGTTTCCATGAGCTGATCCCTCAGGATCTGATCAACGTTTTCGACGAGCGCGAACTCGAACTGTTGATTGGCGGAATCGCGGAAATCGACGTGGACGACTGGAAGAAGCACACGGACTACCGAGGATACACGGAGCAGGACGAGGTCATCCAGTTCTTCTGGCAGACAGTACGATCATGGGATGGGGAGCAGAAGTCACGTCTTCTGCAATTCACTACTGGTACATCCCGTATCCCAGTGAACGGTTTTAAGGATTTGCAGGGAAGTGATGGACCGCGTCGCTTCACGATCGAAAAGGCTGGCGAAATCAACAACCTGCCAAAGGCACACACGTGGTAAGTTGGGATCGGGTTTTTTTCGTGCATCTTGAATCCTTTCTCGTGATGCACAATACTAACAATTTCGGCGTTAGCTTCAACCGCTTGGACCTTCCTCCATACAAGTCATTGGAGATGCTCCAGCAAAAGATGACTATTGCTGTTGAGGAGACGATGGGTTTCGGCCAGGAGTAGTAATAGTCGTAACCGATACTTTACTTGTCTTCTTGTATGTGTATAGAAGCCAGGAGCGCAAGACAGGATGGGAATGGAGGAATGTTACACAGGTCTTTTTTTTTCTTTCTTTCTTTCTTTTCCCTCTTATCCGAAACATATTTATCCGAACAGCGCCTTGGGACTGTCGGTTTATTGGACAGCACTCGTTGAATTTCCTTAGTGAAGAATCAGCTTACATTTAATAAAGATTCAAGTGTGACTGTTTACAGGCATGTTGGAGTTCTCATGTTTGATGAAAATCATACGGAGTGAAGCAACGGTGGAGCGTGTCGATGTGGGAGCGAGACTGGTCTTTGATATCTCCTTGCTTACTTCCCTTCGCCATTAAACTTTCACGTTGACCAAAAAGCATGTATTTTTTGTCACATATACATACAGCCAATACAAAGAAGAGTTGGTGAAATAACCACATCTGCGTGTCTATGCCCGCTCCCCCGTCTCTTTCCATTCTAACCTGACAAAATAGGGGGCCATTCCAAATTTCCGGCCCCAGCGACTGCTTCCAACTGCACATTTGTGCGCGTATCCCGTTTTCAGGAAACCCCCAAAAAAATAACCTCCCAACACACCACAACAAGACCACCCTCCAACATCTACTTCCTGTACCACATCCTGGTGATCTTGGTGTTGCGCATCTTGCGCTGCAGCTGGAAGATGCCGTACATGAGGGCCTCGGAGGTCGGGGGGCAACCGGGGACGTAGACGTCGACGGGGACGATCCTGTCGCAGCCGCGGACGACGCTGTAGCTGTAGTGGTAGTAGCCGCCGCCGTTGGCGCAGCTGCCCATGCTGATGACCCAGCGGGGCTCGGGCATCTGATCATAAACCTGACGGAGGGCAGGTGCCATTTTGTTGGTCAGGGTGCCGGCGACGATCATCACATCCGACTGACGCGGAGAGGCACGGAAGATGATTCCCAGCCGGTCCTGATCGTACCGCGGGGTCGAGAGGTGCATCATCTCCACGGCGCAGCAGGCGAGACCGAAGGTCATGGGCCAGAGCGAGGACTGGCGGCCCCAGTTGGCTATGATGTCGAGGGTGGTGCTGTTTGCGAGGGGTTCGAGTGAGGTTAGTGCGCTGCAGCAGAGTCACGCCTACGGTGGTAAATTGGTGCAGGCGCGGGAAGAAAGAAAAGCTATAGATGCGGGAGCCCCCAGGAGCAGTGGGTTTTGAGCCACGCCCCCAAGAGACTGAGAGCCCAACCATGGCCAGGTCCATCATCAAACGTACAGAGCATATTGAATGACACCCTTGGTGCCCTCCTGGCTAGGCAGCGGCACCTCCTTCCGCTCGGGCCTAGCGAGGCCGGTCGACGACTGGGCGGCAGGGACGGCGGCGGGTGACCTTGACGACGACGAGAGCGCGGCGACTGATCGGTACGGAATGAGAGACGCGGTCGGTTTTACTATCGAGTCAAAGGAGTTTTTCCCCCCCAAGAGTCAGCCATCCGGGCCTCCTGAAACGCAATCAATTGATCACGTAGACGCCGATTGGCAGCCGCCGAAAAGCAGAGACGGCAAGAGACGTACACCTCATGGCCATCGAGGCCGTGGTCCGCAATGAGCTAGCCATTTCGATGGTTTGTGCGATTGAATTGCTCGGAGGTTTTCCAAGCGGTAGAGTGGAGATTCTTCTGTCTGAAACTGGTGCTGGTTGGGGATAGGGCTCGAGGCAGTTGGTTTTTTTTTGTTTGCCGGTCGGTCGTCGGTAAGGGTGTTGGGTTTGTGTCGATGTCGCGCCCCTCACGGCACTTCTTTCTATTGGGATTGCAGTGCTTGTCAACTCGATGGCGACGACGTTTGGATATCCGAGCCTTTTTGCCTCCACGCTAATTACAAATAAATGATTGGCCGAGGCTGGGTTAAGTGGGTCATCAAGCTTGTTGTGTTCCGGCAAGCTTGGGGGAAATCTGGCTGAAGTTCTCCACAATTCCTTGCCAATCAAAGTCGATTTCTTGCTTTCGATGATGCGGAAACCACCGTTCAGGAGCATCGTATCGCCTCTCTTTTGAACCTTTTGGCCGCTTTCATCTCATATGTCAATCGACACAAACCTTGCGACTAGCCGTTCTGGAAAATAATATAATCCCATTTTATCGATGCTTTTCCAAGGATTTTAGGTTGGCATCGACATATCGAAATTGAGAGTCTTCATATATGGATCGCATTCCCATTCGATATGCCTCACAACCTGATTACATCATGTAGTAATCTTACAAGGCAGAATACGAAGCACGATTTGACAACAGAGCAGTCTTTCTTCAACAAGGCTCTGCAGGCCCAAAGTTTAATTACTTTGCAGTCTGGGAAGATTCTCAGTGTATCAGTATACACTCCAAAATACAGTCGTTCCGTAATAGTCCACGAGTCATCATCGTACAAGGACTTGTTAAAACTTACTTCAGGATGATAACACTAGCGTTCTGTTTGTCATGCCCTGAGTTTTCTTTAGCAGGATATAGCCATTCAACAGTCTGTGAAAAAGCCGGGTTCTTAGGACAACGCTCTAAAGGCTATTTTGTTTATTTAAATAACAGTCCCTATTTACAAAATGAAGTTGATTCTTGAAGAGGTCAAAGCGATGTTCTTAAGGCTCGGATCAACCATTGCACCAGCGCAACTTGAAAACAAAGAATCCTGCAGGCTTGTGATTCACGCTAGAGGCCGGCTGAAGCCAAAACACCAATAAAATGTTGTTTGTTATGGTCCAAGTCGTTACATTTCCTAGCGATTCTTCAATTGGCGGAATTCGTACCAAGCAGTTTGGTTTACCTAATCACCCCCAAATGCCAAAACGGTTTGGGGGTTTTGGTACTTAGATATATGGCCAGAACTTGGGATGTGTACAATTCAGTATGAGAGGCTTTACACTTGCGTGGGAGGTGGCCACTGACTCCTAGTTCGCACCGGTGATATATAAGCAATTCCTCAAGTCTATGGAGGTAATAAATACATCCCTGGAGGCTGTGTCTTGATATCAGCGGCTTGGGAAACATAGATGGAATTTATTCTGTTCTCCTATGGATGGAAAAGAGAGATAGTCTAACGCTCGAATGTGTATACTGCGGTGTCCTTCCCAAGTTAGCATACTGAACACGGCATTGAAGTCGTTTCCAAAGGCGACAAAAAAAAAAGAAAAAAAGAAATCGTCACTTCACGAACGATTATCTCCCATGGAGCTTTGCCTGTGTGCACTGACACAAAGTGCACCAAGAAAGGAAAGAAAATATATCTTGTCAAGAGAAAATTTGCAAACATAAACATCGTTCCTCATAAACAAACCTTCAACTGACCGACGTAATTTCATACATGCATCAAAAACGCCACCCTTGCGGCTGTCTTGACGACTTGGTTTCATATAATCTGCGAGATGTTATTGTAGGATTGTAAAAAAAAGCGAAATATATCATAGAACAAGAAAAGAAATCCACACCCTTCCATTATATCCAAGGGCCCTGAACGCATAGCATAGCGCAACATTTCCATACTCGTGACAATTTCATTTCCGGTTTTTTTTTCCTGTTTTGTTTTGTTTTCATGTGTGTAAAAACTGGGTATAAAAGAGAACTGAATCCGAGTCTGGACCGCGGGGGTTAGAAAGAGAAAAGAAAAAAAAAAAAAAAAAAAGAAAAAAAGCCATTCGTTCTCCGTTTCAGTCTCATGTCTCATCAACTACAAAAATGGACTAAAGTCAAAGAAAGGGAAGCGAAAGTATTGAAAGAAAGAGAAAGAAAAGAGAAGAACAAACCAACTCTTCTTCGTCCCCTTCACGCCCCCGATTCACGCATACCTCTGACCCCACCGCTTCCTCCACGAAGCGCCATAGATGAACACGACGGGTAGGAACAGCACAAAGAAGGAGATGAGACCGACGTAGATCATGAAGGCGTTAAAGTAGCCCAGGTTGATGACCCAGTTGGACGCGTCAAACGTCAGCAGGAAGGCGAAGATGAAGCGGAAGGAGGCGATGCTGACCAGCGCCGGGCCGGCCAGGTGCGGGTAGCACTCGAGCACGTAGACGGACGACGTGGAGCTGGTGCCGAGGAAGCCGTAGGCGATAAAGGCAAACGACGCCAGGAAAACGGGCCAGCCGTAGCGGTCCGGGTGGCTGCCGGCGAGGCCGAACAGCAGCGACCCGATGAGGGCGAGCGAGATGGGCAGGACCAGGTTGATGAGCTGGTTCTCGGGCGTGCGGCGGCCGGTGCGCTTCGCCATGAAGTTGGCCAGGTTGTCTCCCAGCGGGCCTTGCACCAGCGCCACCACGATGGCGCCGATCAGCACCGCCGTCAGCGAGAAGCCGATCCGGTCAAACGGCCAGCTGTACGGCTTGCTGATCAGCACCGGCGTCGCCGTGAGGCCCGCCGCAAACGTCACCGAGATGACGATGGAGTTGAGCATGGTGACGAAGAGAACCTGGGGGTAGAAAAAGGTCCGCATCGTGTCGAGGAAGGCCGTCACGCCGGCCTTCCAGTTGACGTTGACGGGAAAGGGGTTGATGTCATCCTTGTAGGACCGGGGCTTGTATTTGATGTGGGAGTCGTCGCGAGGGATTCCAGCTGAGAAGCAAGGAAATTGAGTCGATGATTAGCATTGTACCAAGAGCGTACTCAGAGGGGGGCTTGATGTTGGCAACAGAAACAAAACAAAGAGACAAAAGAAAAAAAAAAAAAAAAGAAAAAAAGAAAAAAAAGACTCACCCATCTCTGCACGAGTGCGTTCCCAGCGCGTCTCGGGCAGGAAGAAAAAGATTCCAACGAGGAAAAAGCTAGCGGCGCCCGCGGTTATGTAGTAAACATAATGCCAAGACAGCTCGGTGATGATGGTCGGGGTGGAAAAGCCGATGCCGATGATGATGACGCCCTGCGCAGCAAATGCGGCCGAGATCCACGTGTTGCGCTGGTGCACGTGGACCATGTCCTGGATGATGAAGGGGATCAGAGACTCGACGGTGCCCGCACCGACGGCCTGGACGCAACGGGCAGCCAGGTGCGACTCGAACGACCTGCTGCCGCCGGCCCAGGCGGCGCCCGCGATGGCGATGAGGCTGGTGGCGAGCAGGACGGGCCGGCGGCCGCAGGCGATGGCCATGGGGACCAGGAACAGGTTGGACAGGCCGATGATGAGCAGCGGGGCAGACGCCAGCATGTAGATTGCAAAGACCGAGGGCCCGCTGCCAAGGTGGTCGAGCAGCTTGAGCGGGTTGGAGCCCTCGGGGAACCCGCCGGTGTTGATCAGGTCCCTCAGGCTCTTGCCGGGATCCGGGAAGAGGCCTGAGTACTCGAGCGCGAACACGGGCAGCACCGCGCCGAGGATGATCTCGGCAGATGCCGCCAGGGCGCCGAAGAAGGAGAGGAAGAAGATGGCCAGGACCTTGCGCACCATTGGCAGGTTGATAGGGTCCCGAGGGTCGTTGGTCGGGGCCGGAACCAGGATCAGCGACCCGTCGCGGTAGATCTGGAACTCGTCCGTGTCGAAATTGCCATTGCCGTTATTGTTGCCGTTGTTGTTGCTGTCGGGTTCTTCATCGTCGGCTCTGCACCCCTGAGCGAAATCAAACACGTCGTCATGGCGCGGCGGCCGTGGTGGTGGTGGTGGCGGCGGGGGCGGCGGCGTCATGTTGGTCGAGGTCACGTCACTCTCTCGCTTGAAGTGGCCAAGAATGGGACCCTTTTCCTCGAGACTGGCAGGACGGTACAGTTGGCCAATATGCTCCTCGGCGTGGGTATCAAAAGCCGTCTCCAACTGGGCAGCAAAGCCTTCCATCTTCCAGCCCAGCTCTCTGGTGCTGCTGCTGGGAGAAGTGCGCTGGGTCCATGCGGCTATACCCACCTCTTTAGAGCTGCTGTTGGGGGAACTAATGTTGAAAGAGCCTCGTTGGGCCCTTGTAGAGTTGTCCATCTCCTTGGAGCTGCTGTTGGGGGAACCACGCTCACGCTGGATCCACGTCGGGACTGAGGAACTAATAATGTTGCGGCTGTACATGATAACAACTCATAGCCCGTATGGCTAGCTCAAGTTGGGAAAAAAATATTTTTTTTCTTGGTGCGAGAAAGGAACAAAAAGGCAAGATCGACAGAGACTTTGAACCAGCACAGGACGAGACCAGTTGAATATCAAATGGCAGCAAACCCTATCGTTAAGGGGTTTGCCGTCAGGGTGTGCCTTGCGCTGTCCATATCTCTTTGACGCAATGGACAGACCGGGTCAAGCTGTGGCAGCTCGGAACTCTTTCAACAACGCATCCGCGTGGTGGGGGGCAGGCAAGACAGTGAGATAGTGTGTGTATGCCCCCTTTGTTGCTGCTGCAGCCTGCAGCGGAACAGTATAGGGTTCGTCTCTGCATTCGGCCTAAAACGCTAAACCTCAACTCAAAATGACGCTGCCCTTCCCACCCATAACCAGTCTTGGGGGAGATTTGGGTGCGGGAGGGGGGGAAAACGAGAAAATGGGACGAAACTTTGAAGAAGCGGAGAAGAAACATTTTGAGATGACGATGCCAGCAAATCCCAGGTTTCTTGAGCATTTGGGCCTCCTGGATCTCTTGCTCCTCCGCTCTTTCATTCATCGATTCATTTCATCCCTTGCCAAAGTTGCTACCTGCAAGGTCATTGCGCCTGCAAGGCTAGCCCCCCCTCTTGGGAAGCTATGATGCGCCAAAGCCCTCTGTTTGTGAGACATTCTCCGTACAACGCTTGGTTTCGCAGCGTCAAAGCTTTCTATCTTCTTTTTGTTTGACATGCGGCTGTACCCCTAGCCATGTCTGCATTAGAATGCGGCACGGCAAGTTCTACAGCGCCCGATTTCGTTCCTTGTTCAGAACAGACAAAATGCGTTTGCAGGGAACGTGCGTACAAGAAAAGGCCAAAATGTCCGGTGCGAATCCGATCTACCATCCTGGGTAAATCCGAATAAAGTCAAGCAGGGGGGCAGATGACATTAAGGAAATGTGACGGACGATGTGGCTTATAATAAACAACCAATAGAATCTGGAAGAGGACGAATTTCCACAATGTCAAGGAATAAATTATAAAGCAGGCAACCAATTAACTCCAAGTCGTCCGATCTAGACCTATTGCTGATGAAGGAAAATCCCAAATTCTATCCGCTCTCCCGGAGAGACTTTTTTGTTGGGATATACGAATTCTTTTCCCAATTGAGCGTCTCTCTAAAAACCTGTTTGAGAAAGAGGGAAGGAGAGACAGAAAGAGAAAGAAGGTAAAAGAAAAAAGCAAAAGCAAAAGCAAAAATAGAAGCGAAAAAGGTGTTGTCTCCAGGACAACAGGCCGGCTGTTCCTGATTCGTTGTCAAACATTACTCCGTACACATAAGTATCATTGTTGCCCCCCGTAATATGGCGGCCCATAAGCGTCAAAGTTGCAGTAGAGCATGTCCGGGTTACCAAGACCGCTGATGTCCTCCTGCTGCGAGGTCGCCGTGTCGTTCACCCAGGCCCCGCAGAAGGCCGGCGACAGCGGGCTCTGGTGCTGCAAATCCCACAGGCCGGCCTGCTGGTGCAACGGTGTCGTGGGATCGTGGTCGTTTCTTTGTTGCTGGTGTTGTTGATGCTGATGCTGCTGCTGCTGTTGCATCTGCTGCCTCGGAATCTGATTTGACGCCGACGACGCCGCCGCCGCCGCCATCATGGTGTTGATCCCCAGCGGCCAGCGCTGCCGCTGCTCACTGCTGTGCGGCTCCGCGACGAGGCGCACGCTCGTCACCGGGCTCGAGACCGTGCTCCGATCGTTGTCGTCCGTCTCCATCGGGCCGCTGCCGAATTCTTCCAGCCCCGGCGGCCCTGCTCTCCTGATCAGCGGCGGCACGCTCATCCACGTGTCCGAGCTGACCCGGCTGAGCTGACCGTCCTCTTCCTCACCCCGCTCGGCGGGTTTTCTCGGGCTCAGGCGCCGCTGCTGCGAGGATTCGTACTGCTGCAGGAGCGCGGGCATGGCCTGCTCAAAAATTCCCCGGGAGATGGCCAGGATTTCTTCGCATTGCAAGTGCGGCGGCACCTGCGCAATGGTTGCCTCGTTCAGAATCGTGGCAGCCTGGTCAGATGCCAGAAAGGCCTGGAAGGAGTGCATATGGGGGGATAGCTCGAGGTCGACGTAAGGTGATGCCGGAGGAGTTTGGCCTGGGAACAGAATCTCGTAAATTGAATACCACTGTATTCGTTTTGCCACGGCACTATTAGTGATTTTCAATCCCCTCAAAGTGCTGTGAAGACCAACTAACCTGCTCAACCTTGGTCTTGTTCCTCTCCGCCCTCCTCTCCAACAGCTCTTGCTGCTCCGGTGTGACTCCCTCCCACGTCTTTTGCACGCACGACCGAGAGCTGCAGCTCCGCGTCCTGACGTGAGCGAGACGCGCCTCCTCGTCCGCAAACTCCTCGGAGCAGACTTCGCAGTGGAGGGGGATGCGGTGCTTCCTCCGAAGGTGCTGTTTGACCCTCGAGATCTCCTTGAGCTTGTACGTGTGGCAGCCCTGATATCTCAGGGGCTTCCACTTGCAGAATGGGCAGGCCCACAGCTCCGTCGTCGAGCCGTCGCCGTTGCTCGAGATGCTGTTACCGCTGGCCCAGGGTCCCGTTGAGCCGCGTCTGTGCTGCGTCCTCCCGGCAGTGCCACCGTTTTCGCCGTCGCCGTTGTCGCCTGAAAAGTCTTCGTAGCTGTCTATCGAATCCGCCATGGCACCGGGCTGAGTCCTGCTTAGCGATGCTACCGCTGCTTGGCTGGACCGCGTGTCCCACGCCGGTTGAGAGGCTGTGGTTGGCGAAAGCCATCTGAAATCTTGACAACTGTGATGAGCCATGATGAGGAAGGGATGTGAATGGGTTGTTTTGTGAATACAAGAAGAAGAAACGAAGAAATGTCGGGGAAACCCCCGATTTGAGGTTTCCAAAAATCTACCCGCCGTCTAAAGATTTATTTGCAACAATGCAAGGTGCCAGCCTTAACCGTGTAGTGCGAAGCGAGTGACTGACCGCGAGTATAATCATTACTTTGTACCAGAAAAGGTATGAGATACTTGAACAACCGAGAGGGATGATCACTAATTATAAGGCAAAACCGAGCCGCCATCGATATAAAAATAACAAGAGCTTGCAGAAATGCCCGATGAAGACATATCCGTTTCGCTGGCCAATGGGAGGGAGCCCAAAAAACAAAAAAAATAAAAATAAAAATAAAAAAAACAGCATGGGTTTCTTTTTTTGCTGGTAGCTTGCCCAAGTTCCTCGGCTCATTGACGTCAAAAAAGCCCACATCGCGGGAGAAAAGTAATGATAGAATGCCGAGCCAAGCATACAGAGAGTTATATTGGGCTTGTAGGCTGTGTGCAGCTAAGCCGGAGACCGCCGTGGATCCGCACCAAGACTCCATCCAGGGTCTACCGGTTGGTGCCTGGGTTCCTGGATGTCTTGTAGGGCTGACATGAGCCTAGGTCATTGGTCAGGTCCCGATGACCTCTCGGCAAGCATCCACACGGGATACTTGGTGCAATTGCATTCGCAAGCCGAGAAGCAGAAAGATGGGGGGGAGGTGGGTTCCTCTCACTGTCTCCATGCATCAAGCAGTCATGCCTTACATACATCTGCCAGCTCAACATTTCCAAAGGAGCACCGGATTTCGCGTAAAAATAAATAAAGAAATAAATAAAGAAGTAAATAAAAAAAAGGCACAGGTCATAGGTCGCTGGATTAGCACGGGGGCATCAGGCCCCAAACTTACAGAACAGAATAGCAGTGTCTGACCGATAAGTAGGCTGTGTCAATAGCATCATTACAAAAATATGGCACGTTACTCCCGGGCGCTTTTGCTGGCTTGGGTCTGTCTACCATACCTACTACTCGGATTTCTTTTTTTCTTTTTTTTCTCGTCGTCAGATAGCCGATGTGGAGTACCCTTGTGATTGAATTGACCAGCAACGTCAACCTCTCATGTTTTTCGGATAGGGCTGCCTCCCGAATGATGACCGATGATGATGATGCAGGCTCCAACCTCCATGGCTTGTTATTGATGGTGGCTGAGTTCGCGACACTATGCTGCTTTGGAATACAGTCGGTGAGGAAAAGTCGATTCAATTAGCAACGATGTAACGGCCCTCGTGGCTTGTGCGGTGTGGCCGTTCGCGTATGCCAATCACGTCGTCGCGGGTATGCAGGCCGCATAGGCGAACGCATCTGGTTGGTAGAAGCGTGCTGACAACCGGGCCCCGTTCAGCTCTTATCACCCTTGTGTTATCATCGACCAAGAGCTCCACCGCCATTTTCTCCCTGTTGGAAACCTCAATTTTGTTGTAGGTGTCGCTGGTTAAATCGGCCCGTATGCGTCTTGGCCAACGATGCCAGAGGGCATACGGCATACTGCAATGCCAGTCCGTCCTGAAGGCAAGTTTAGCTGTCTTGCGGTGTCTTTTCACGGGCGCTGAATTGTATTCTCCGAAGATTGAAGCTGTTCCCTCCGATGCAATCAATGCCAATCCCTAATTCCTGTCCATCAAGTTGTCAACAGTTCGCTAGTTCAATGACAAGGAATTATCACCAGTGAGTAAGCACGGTCAATATCTCACATCTCGAGACATGATACCTGAGTTGGTTAGCTTTGCTCCAAGGCCCCCAACGTCGGTGCTTATTTCCAATGTCGAGACGGATGAGCGGCAGTCCGCAATACGAGCCCATGTTGCCTCGTAGGCACCAAACATCAGGTAGGGGCAGGGTAGATGTTGGTTTCCATATGCAAACATGACGCTTCCGAATACAATACGTAGGTAAATGAATCACATGGGTTAAAGCACGCGTTTAGACACCCGCCAACAAGCCAACCATGCGTCGCAAGACAAAATAAACCAAACCAAACCAAACCAAAACAACCGAAAATTGAAATGAATTTACAACTTGAAGCTGCCACTCGAAACTGCCTTCGAGGCCTTTGGCTTATTTCCGTCGACATCCATGATCTCGCCTTGTCTGTTGATGACCATGACGCCGCCCTTCCGCAGGTCTGACATTGTCTGCTTGCGCTCCTGCGCCTTCTTTCCGATAGGCTTCTTGCCATCGGAACCAGCCCCGGATTTCCGTATCCTCTCCTTTTCTCTCCGACGGCGCCTGAGTTTCTCCTCTCGGCTCATTTCCTGGCGGGCCACAGGGAGACCGCTCTTTGATACGACCTCGCCCGTCTCTGCCGTTTCTTTGCCTGCCTTGTAAACCTCCTGGGGAGCCATCATGCTGGCCCCTCCGTTGACGCCCTGTGCGGTTGTGGGCTGTGCGTCCTCCATGGCCACCGTCGCGACATCTGATACGACAGTGAGCGACGGCGCTGCAGGCTTCGGCTTGTAGTGCCAGCTGCTGAGCGCATCCAGCTTTGCACTGACTTCCCTCCACATCTGCTCGATCTCCTTCTCCTCTTTGCGAAGCTTCTCGTCTGACTGGCTAACATACGTGTCTGGGTTGGCATTCTTGACATACTCCTCCTCGTAGATCTCTGCCAGACCCTGCTTCGCCTTGGTGTCATCGACCTCGACGAGTCCCCTGCGAGTGTTGGCAGGAAGATCAGAGCCTGGTAAGCGTCGTATTACCTCGTCGAATTCTTGGGCGATAATGCGACGCTTGATCATCTCCTCAATGCTCTCGCTAACCTCCTCCGTGATGACGGGGACAGGTTTGCCAACATGCTCAAACTCAAGATCCTCTTCCAGCAATGAATTGACCGGCCGCTCGGGAGCTGCTGCTTCACCGGCCAGGGTCCATTCCTTGGGCTTGACCAGGGCAGCTTCCAGCTTCCGAATCTCCTCTGTGATTTTTGCTTGACGCCTTTCGTGGGCCGACTTGCGGGCCTTGGGATCGCCAGCCTCCACTTCGGATAACTCGTCTTCTGAGCCAGACGCCTCGGACATGTCATCAAAGAGATCTCGCTTCACGCCCTCCATGGCGGCCTCCACGTCGTACTCTCTCGGCTGTTTTGGCCTGTAGTCCTTGTTGCGTCGGTTATCTCCCTTCTTTGCCTTCTTTGCCGGTGGCGCAAAGAAGTCTTTGTAGAAGATGTCGTCCGCAGTCAACTCATTATCGTTGCCAGTGTTGACATTCTCACCAAACTCATCGTCACTTGCTCCCTCAGGAGCATCCAGATCCATGTCGCCGAAAGTTGGGCCATGTTCATCGTCGTCATCGTCGTCGTTATCCAAATCCGATTGGGGCTCTTCCTGTCGAAGGCTTTTCCTTGACTTGGAAGATGGCTTCGTTTTGGCATCTTTGGACTTTGACGGTTGCGACATAGGGTCCGCGTGCCAGTCAACATCCTCCTCGTCGCTAACAACATCGGTATTTGGGTCTGCCCTAGCATCTTGGTCTTCGAACCATTGGGTTTGCTTGTTGAAATTTTCGAGAGAAAAGAACCCGTCGTTGAGGCCATGAGGGTCATCGACGTACTCTTCTTCGGGACCGTCTTCCTCATAGTCGTCCTCCTCCTCGTAGTTGTCCTCATCGCCCATATCTTCCATTTCCCCATCCGTAACATCTTGTTCAGAATCCGAGCCCTTGGTAACATCTAACTCGGACTCATCCTCGGACGCTCCGGACACTTCATCATCGTCACTGCCAGAGGCAGAGCCGAATGCGTCCGATTCTTCTTCCGAGTCGTCTGAACCAACCTCGAAACCATCCTCGCCGAATTCCATGAGTTTCGCGGCAGAAGCCTTCTCTTTGGAAACATCCTCAACCTCGCCACTCTCCTCGAGCTCCTGCAACGCGGCCTGCGACTCGGACAATGCCGACGAGATGATCCTCTTGGCCTGCTGCCAGACCTGGCTCGTCTCAAAACCGTCAATATGCAGCTTGCGAATCTTAAGCACTTCGGAGCGGTCCAACTCGGCGCGCTTCCGTTTCCTGTTGGCATCGCGCAGGCGCTGGTGCTGCTCGTCGCAGACCTGACCAGCAAAGGCGTCCAACGTCTTCTTGACCAGCTCCAGGGAGTGCTTGGGGGTCGACGGATCAGGTCGAAGGAACTTGTGTCGGTTGGCGACCTCGAGGGCAGCGAGGAAGCCCTGCCTCGCGGCGTGCTCGGATGATGTCGACGCCGACGCCATTTCGGGGGCGTAGGTTAAGGTGTGCGAGGTCGATGTCATTGAGGAGCTGGTACTACCAGCCCCTGCCATGATAATCAGTCTGGCTGACGTGGAAGAGGGCTCTGTGTCGTTTTAGCTCTGTTTAGAAAGATGTTTGACTAATGGCAGCGTGTTTCGCGGGCACAACAGCAAGTTCGCGGCCTTTGCCCATGGGAAAAAAAGTTCAAGGGCCTCAAGCTACCCCACTCAAATTTTTTTAGCTAGTCTAAGTCCACTCTCCCGTAGCACCTTTATCGATAAGATCTTTTTCTTATCGCGATTTCGGATAGCACTGCAAATGATCTTTTAAGCAGGTGCGATTGAAGTTCTCACGATCACGAATCACACAACAATCGTTAAATGGCTGATTATCATACTTCATAGTCCCCCCTTGGGCATGACTTATATGAATAAGGTCCCACCGCATTTTCTGGTCTCGCTCGGTAACCTTCAGGTCAAAAATTGGCATGAGTCTAGAAACCTTGATGTGTCTCGACGACCACCCAAGGTTTCACTGGCTTTTTTATTGGCTTCCCCTCTATTCGCAGTAAATTGGAACATGATGTCCGCAGCGGCTCGAGCGGGTAAATCGGGGACGGCACAGCAGAGCATACAGTCCCCTGCAAGCATGGACTTCAATTGCCGTCAAAGAGTAATGAAGGCATCATTCTGCATACTGCATGACGGTTTGTCGCGGGGTATTTTTGCCAATCAGCAAACATGTGAGACGATCAATCAATCCATACAACACCCAGGCGAGCCAAGTTATCTGGGAATTTCCCGATGCAGTTTTTTTCTCTTTTTTTTTTCTTTTTGTTCCTGTGCCCCCGCTCATGACCATGCATGACCTTTGACGACAACGATGCAAGGGCTGGAAGGGATAGACATGAGCTTGCGTTGAAATTCCGGCTGCAACCGAGAAGACCACTGAACAACACGGTAGATGAAAAATTAGTAGATCTAGACTTGAGTTCTAGACCAGCTGCACCTACAAGCGCCACTTTGACAAGTACCAGACCTAGGAATCGAACCTCCGAAAAAGTCTAGTTCCAGCCCTAGTTCTAGTCTAGTAGCTCTTCTTTACGGCGTATTTTATTCCCGCAACAAGTGGGCCTTGGTCAACATGGCTTCTTGGGCCAGGTGTTTGTGGAAATCGATGCGCGCGTGTCGCTGTACGTAGGGTGAGGTTGCGAACCTCGGCGGGGGTCGCACGACGATAGTCGTAGATAACCTCAAGAGTACATCGAGTAACATACAGTGCGGTACAGTGTGTTGATTTGCTACATTGAACTTTCAGAGTTGCTTTTTTAATTCGGAAAAAGACGAAGAAAACAAAGTCCGGATGGCCAATTCAGGACATTGGTCACGCGAGAGACACTGCCACATTTACAAGGATCTTATGAAACCTGGATAAGTCCGGGAAGGGATGCCAAATTGCATAGACGACAGGTGTACCAGGGCGCCTAACTTACTCGGGGAAACTTTATATTGATTTCTGGGAGCGCCAACATGCATGTATCCCCTCAATCCGAAAATGTTCTTTACTACGAACCCAACCAGCATTCGACGGAAAAGCGCAAGAAAATGAACGTAGGCCAGAGGATGAAAAACATTACAGTTTACAGGGAGTAGGCATTTTTTGTCCTATGATGCATATTCAACAATTGGTGTTGACAACTACAAAATAGTAAAAAGTTTTTATTATTTGGTATCTCCTGGAAGGGACATCCACGGGCTGCCCTTGATATTTTCCATTGGTCAATCGTTTCGGCTTGCGTATCCACAGAACCTGGCGACTTGATGTGGGCATCGTGGGCAATGCGGGCGTGGTGGGGATTATGATGGGTATCGCTGCAAGCAGGTGGGAATCTTTTGGACGCCGGGGAGAATCTCTTCCACTATCCGTTAGGTGTTATTCGCGGTCGCCCGTCTAGACTCTGTATTTACGCGGAGATGGCAACGAAATTAGGATTAGTGAGAGGCGTGGGGACGTTTTTTTTTTTACTCTCGTCTTTGATCAACCGAAAGTCCGAAAGTCCAAAGCCCCATCTGATATCGATCAAAATTACCAAGCAGACAAACTATTCTACCTCCGTGTTCTAACATACAGCGTGGATTGGCCAGTCATTGTCGAATCCGGTGGAGTGAAAATCAGCATCGTGCATGCCCGCCATGCATCCAAGATGTTGGGTACCAACCACCACCACAAGCGAGTGGCTAAAAGGAACCTCCCTGCAAGCAAGAGATGGTGACGAATAGCAGAGATTTTGAAGAAAAGAAACGAATAAAACTTGTGGAGATTGACGACATGAAAGCTCTTTGAATGAATATTTTACGGGAAAAGCGCCGTCATCATCTTGAAATAAACGAAAATAGACATGATGAGACGTCGAATCAAAGAGCAAACTAGGAAGAGGCCAAGGCGTGGAGGCTGAGATGGGCTGAGAATAGCATGTTTGTGATCAAAGCACTAAGTGAGGTAGGTACTCTAGCAAATCTAGGTGCGGCGTAACAATTAATGGGCCCCCGGGGTCCTTACTTGAGTAGCGCATGGCACGCATCAATGCACCACTGTTGCATTCCGCTGTCAGGGATGTTGATAAGGAAGCGCCCACATGGAAGCGCGGCGCTTTTCCAGTTGAACCCAAATGTCGAGAAGGTTCATGATCCTCGGTGGAGCTGGTTAAAAGGCAGACAGACACCCTCATTATATCAAGTTGAGCTTGGCACAATCGGGCCTGCTTCGGGTTTGTGTCTAGGTACAACAAAATCGAACCTTGGTCGGATTCCCGCACCTCGAAAGTCCGTAGGTTGATGTGTGTCTTTGTCCTTGGACCGACAGGAGGTCTCAAGACAGACTGCTTTCCTTTCTCAAAGACATTGGACCATCTTCTTGTCCCCCTCCACTTGAACTCGTGGTCGATGCGTTGCCATGATTCAATTCTGCAAGTGATTAGCAGACCCCAGCGCCAAGTCATACAATACTACACGGTGCTACAAAGCAACCAAAGAAATCCAGGGCAGCAAGGTGCAAAGTGAATCATTCATGTTTTGCGCTTCTTGGTTTCACAAACAACAAGAGACAGGCGCGAAGCTAAACTTTTCCTACGCCTTATCGGATCTCCCTACCTCGGGATAGACCGCCAATCTATATCTTTCCGACTGATTCTCCTCTAACTTATCTACTCACCTACCACTCGAATACTAAAAAGGTGATTAGCTACCCGCCTATCGCGATCAAACTGGCTTTCCCCTTGTCTGGTGTCCTAGTCTTTTTTTACTTTTTTTTTTTTTTTTTTT